>NC_050447.1:96665332-96892832 GCF_903995425.1 Onychomys torridus
CATAACACTAACCAGCATGGTGAGCCATACCTATAATCCCAGCTTTTGGAATACTGAGGCAGGAGAAAACCAAAGTCATCCTCAGTTACATACCAGCTTGTGGTACATGAGACCCTGTTTCAACAAAATCAAACAAAACGAAAAGATCACATTTATCTGGAAAAGACAACTGTGAAGAATAATGAGATACAATTTCCTGAACATAACTTGTAAAATTTGCGGCTTTATGCATAATTAGATACAAATCAACATAGTACATCAGTTAAAAAGGACACACACACACACTTGACTTAGCTATACAAGAGGAAATGGATGAGATGCCTATTAATTAAATGATAAGTAAATGTTTGTATTGCTGCAAATAAGTAATGTGGTCTATGCATATTGAATTAAATATCCCCTCACACATATATATTAGATTATGGTATATTATCCTACATTAATAAACACTTAAAATATTATATATTATACACATAAAATCTATTAAAGTTGAAAAAATGCTTTATAATTTCATATATACATATGTTTTAGTCTTGTTTCCAATATGGAAACTGAGCTGTAGCTCACATGGTAGAGTTTGATCCCAGCACTATATAAATTGGGTATGGCCTGCACACTAGTAATCCCAACATTCTGGAGCAGGAGAATCCAAAGTTCAAATTCATTCATGGGTCAGCCTAGGCTATATTAAACCCTATCTCAAAATAAAACAAAACTAAGACTAAAGAAAAACCAGCTTGGTTTATATAAATATGTGAAGCTAACTAGAGTTTGCAAAAAGTGGATTGTTAAAATTACATTTGTGTGTGTGTGTGTGTGTGTGTGTGTGTGTGTGTGTGTGTTGGTCAGAAACAACATATAGGAGTCACTTCTCATCTTCTACCATATAGATCCCAGGGCTAGAACTTAAATCATCAGACTTGGTGGCAAGCACCTTTACCCTCTGAGCCATATTGCCATCCCCAAGAAATGGACCTCCAATTTCTACCTAATATCTGTCCATTTAAAATGCTAATATATCACCACATAGACATGTAACATATAACCATTATTTGCTGTTATTTCAATATTTAAAAGATAAATAAGAGTTTGAAAGTAGATACAAATAATTAAGTGTGATATTTAGATTTGACTCTGAACAAAGACTCGTTTCTTTGCATCTTGTTCCTAAAGCCAAAGAGCCATTTCAGTTGGCTTACTCCTGCTCGAGAGATTCTGATTCTGTTTGACCAGGAGACAGGCTCACACAGATTCTGAGTTCTGACTCACAGGAACACATCCCATAATGAAAGGGATAGCCCAGTCATCCTCTCAGAACACTAGGAATTCGGGAGGAATGAAAAAGTGCTGCTGTTTCCACAGGTTGTCTGTTGGGTAGAGGAAAAGCTGAAGTCAACTCAGAAGAACTGGAGAGCTGAGACTTGCCAGGTTTCCTTCCAAAAAAAAAAAAAAAGACAAACAAATAAAACCAACCCAAAATCCCAAACACAGCTTCTGTTAGGTCTACATAAAACTTTAACTTGTAGGTTCAAGTGCAGTCTGTAACACAGCATTACCAATTATCTTCACACAAGCCACTTGCTTGTTAATGAAGTGGCTCAAGAATCTTTTTTTGCCATTTGTCAAAGCAATGTGGTGAATAAATCTAGAATAAGACTGGATATTACACTGCATTATTTTCTACTTTAAATAACCTAGGTTTTTTTTTTTTTTTTTTTAATGAGCCTAAAATTAACAAATTAAGTCACCAAGAAGAAAAATCCAGGGATTTAAGTCATTTGTGTTTCCTTTTTTCTCTGTCTTCAAAGTGAAAAGAAAATATAGTCACCCTGTTAATTCACTGAATTGTCGACTTATTTATTAGAACATATCCTCTAAAGGGGGTGGGAGGGAAGTTGGGAAAGTGAAGAATGGGAAATATTTGCAATACGTTAGGCTTTTCTCAAACCCTCCCTTCTTCTGGCAGAACAGAAACCCAGTTCCATTTACTCAGGTGTTTTCCTCTAAACATCTGGGAAACCTCCAGGGGTCCTGGCTGCTGAAGCCAGTGGGTAATATTTAAAATGAGAGCAGGCATGGTGGGTGAAAGTGATTTTCAACTTCTGTAGTTCTTTATAGAAGTTGCAAAGAATGAGACCTTGGGGATCTTGTTATGATGGTTGTTAGAACTGATAATGACAATTTTGTTTCCCCAAGTCCACAGGGATCCAGCTCTTGGAAGAGTAAAACTTGTTAGCACAGTCTTTCATAATGTGTGCAACTATTAAAAGTTTCTGAAGAGTTTCATAATAATTCACAAAGTGAAGTTGTCTCCAGGGTTATCTGAGGAGAAGCAGGCAATTATTCGGGGAGCTCAAATGAGTTGGCTCCTGTCATATTCTTCCTTTTACAGCACCTCTCCGCTGCTCAGCAGCCCTGGAGACTTATTTACGATTAGTTACACCACTAAACTTCAAACTTTGTCAGTGTAACTGGAATAAGCATTACCTCCCTTGCAGAAGGGATTTCATTGGTCAGGGACTTACTGTAAGTACCTAGGATAATTATTCTCATAGTGACCTTACCTTGTCTATATTTCCCTTCAGAAACAATTCCCTTTTAAAATGTGTAATGTAATATTAGCCTGTGAATGCAATAATTATTCATCAACCACAATTTCAGTGAAAAATATTTGGTTCATACATATTGTTTATCTACCCTTAAAGGTATCATAATCCAAAAGAAGGTAAAAACTAGGCTCTTACAAGATTGTGTCAAAATGAATAGCCTGTTCCCAGTAGACAAAAAGATAAACATCGAGTTACTTATGCTATGGTATTTGTTACTTGCTTATTGTTTTTCTACTTTCATATTTTCACACTCTATTAAATACAGTGTTTATTTATGAATTTCTAATCTTCACAAAAATGTTAATAGCAAGCAATTCCTCAAAAAATTGTTGATTCTATTATTATAAAAAGAGATTTAAAAGTGATAGTACATGATTTGCTCAATTTTATTTTGAAAAAGCTTGAACCATTTTTAAATACAGCAAATACTGCAGTGAAATGCTGTCCCCTAAGCTAACTCTCTTGATAGAGTAGATTCTAAGGCACATATTACAGCATCAACTTGGGATTGCCATAACATGGTAATAATCTATATTTTATTTCTCCTTCACCTGTCTCCATTTCCCATAAATAGACATTTCTCAGCTTACTGGCTATTATATAACTGTAGCTTTTTAAATTAATAAATACATAAAGTGACGATAGATGTTACATAGTAAAACAGAAGACTCACATTACTAATGCTCCAAGCCCACAGAAAAGCATATAACCAAGGAATGTACACAAGGTTTGATGTGGTGGCATGGATCTATAATCCTCGCTCTTAGAAAGCAGAGGCAAGAGGGTTAGGATTTCAAGGATAGCCCTTGGCTGTACATTGAACTTGATAGGCCAGTATGAACTACATAAGACCCTGAGTGATGTTTAGCTTTGATTTTGAACTTGGCAGGTTCTAGAATTACTTGAGACAAGTCCTTGGGCATGTGTATGAGGAATTACTTAGAGTAAGTTAAGTCAGGTGAAAAGACCCATCAAATGTAGATGGTGCCATTCCTGTGTGCTGTGGTCCCGGACTGAATGAAAAGGAAGAGGGAAGTCAAGTACAGACGTTCATTGCTATCTGCTTCTTAATTATGGACATGATCTGACCAGCTCTGCTACCATGACTTCTCCACCACCATGAGGGAAGTAAATCCTTTCTTCCCTGAGTTTCTCTAGTCAGGTATTTATCACAGTAAAAGGAAAAGTAACTAAGATAGCCTGAGCCAGGAAAGGACAAGAAAGAAAGAAGACAGAAAAAAATGTGGACAACAATTTCATAATAGCAAAAAAATTGAACACACTTAGAGGAGTATAAACCCCAGACTTGATTAGACTACTACCATCAATCTGTATAAAGGAAGACATCACAGCACGTAAATTGAGTCAAGGTGGATGAATGTCACTAAGTAAGGAACTGACAAGGGAGGAAGGGATTTGTTCATGCTACATCCAAGTGAGAAGTCAAGACAGAAGGTCTCAAATCAGCCCCCTGGAAGAGTTTAGGGATGCTCATGAGTTAAAGAAGTGCTTGGCCTAAGGCCTGATGATGAGTATGGAAAGGTGAAGTATTTCAGTGGCCATGCACAGACAATCAAACTTTATGAATCATTATCGGTTGTAGGTTGAGAAGATGATGGTGCTAGTATGCTCCCAGGACAGCTTTGGCATTTTGGCATCAAGAGGTCACCTACTAGATAACCATTTTTTTTCTCCTGTTAACTAGGGTCAATTCTTGCTGACAGCACAAAGTAGCACTTACCTGTTGCTGTGTAACAAATCACTCCAAATTTTGGCAGCTTAAAACAAACTGGATGAACTATTGCATATTTTCTTTTAGATGAGGCATTTGGGCACTGACCAGAAGTGCTCCTTTGGCTCAGAGTCTTTCACAAGGCTGCAATGAGGTATTTTTGCCTTAACATTAACTGAGTCACCAAGCACACTAATTGTCTGTTGGCAGACCCCAGAAGACTTGCTGCAAGCACATTCATTAAAGCATATTTGCACAGCTCCTCCACAGCAGAGTGACTTACTTCCTCCATAGTGGTTGATTCATGAGAGAGCATGCAAGAAGAAAGTCTCCTTAGAAGCCAACATCTCTACAGGGATTTACACCACTTCTGCTCTGTTCTGTTTATTAGGAACAAGTCAGCAAGTTGACATCATATTCAAAGGAAGATTACATAGGGCATGAAAACCAAGAAATATGGGTCATATGTATCAGAGAATGTCTGCCACATACAGTGCCTCCTCTTCTCCCCTGGTTTTGGCCACAAGAAGTCTCCAAAGCCTTGAAGCAGTTGTAGCTTATACTTTCACTAAGACACCTTTTTGTCATAGAAATTCAGTGCCATTTTAGAACATCATAACCTTCAAGACACAAAGTTGTAAATATCCTTCTGTGAATTTTTGAGAATAAACGGGGCAATTTCTGTTCCTATCTCTGGGTTCCTAGACCTACCCATGTATCATTCCCATTAGAGACATAGCACAGTAGAGGGATTTCTAATTTAATTATGAGCGACTGAATATTGTAACACAAACTGCTAAACGGTCTTTTAATAAAAAAAACAAAAAAACAAACAAACAAACAAACAAACAAAAAAACCCAGAGCCAGAAATTGGGGTAAATGCTGAAAGATCAGAGAGACGAAGGCATAAGCCACCTCCACATCTCGCTTCGCCAACTCCTCAGCCTGAAAAGACCTCAGCTGATAGGCTTCTAGCTGAATGAGTTTCCTCAGCTGGAAAGGCTCTAGCTGAAAGGAATGCTTCTGATGAAAATCCTCTAGTTCCTGTCTCCTTATATACGCCTTATATACCTTTCTCTGCCCAGCCGTTACTTCCTAGGATTAACGGCATGTGTGCTTCTCAGTACTGGAATTAAAGGTGTGTGCCACCACTGCCTGGCTCTGTTTTCTTTCCTAGACTGAGTCAATCTCATATAGTCCAGGGTGGCTTTGCACTCACAGAGATCCAGACAGATCTCTGCCTCCCAAGTGCTAGGATTAAAGGTGTGTGCACCAATGCTTGGCCTCTATGTTTAATCTAGTGGGTGGCTCTGTCCTCTGATTTTCAGACAAATTTTGTTAGGGTACACAATATATCACCACAGAATATAAACTTATAATGATAAAGTTTTATATGAAACAGTTCCAACCACCCTGGGAAGTCAAACTACAGCCTTGGTAGCAATCCACTCAAAGTAGTAAATATTTGGTTAAAAATTATTACATTTTTCTTCTAAATCAGAATCAACCAGGAAAGAACAAACATATTCCCAAGATAACAAAAAAACATATTTTGCTTCTGTTAACCTTCTGTCAGTTTCTCCATTCTAGGAACTTCCAAGTCAACTCCCTTGTCATTGCAAGTTCTGTGGAGTAATCCTACCCATCTGCATGTCGGTGATATATTAGTCTTCACTTCCTGTTGCTAGAATACAATAATTGAGGCTGGGAACTTTATAAAGTGTTTTCTTTAGCATGGAGTTTCAGTTTTGTAGCCTCATCTGTTTGGACTGGGATGAGATTTCAGTCTTTCGTGTCATAAAGTTGAAGGAGGCACAATGTCATGAAGAGGTACCGGAATGATCACATGGTGAGTTAGAAGATGAGAAGGATTAAGAGTCCAGGGTTGCTCTTTTTATAATAGCTTGCTACTGTGGGAACTTCTTGGGGAAGTACTCCACTTCTGTGATCTAATTACTTTGCACAAGCAGCCAACTTTAAGCTTTGTACTGCTTTTATATCACCATTGGGGACCAAGCTTCCACTGCATAAACCTTTAGGGACTACAGTCAACCACAGTGAAAAATGGTTAGGAATTTTCTTGTCTGTTTACAGTGAATAGTCTACACCCTGAGGAACAGATGCTTTGTTAGAAATGTTGCCTCTAGATGGTTGCTACTGAGCCTAGAGAAGGCTATGCAAACATTCTGTGACCAGTTGCTTCTGTATGGCACAAACATCTATCATGGTCAAGGGAACTCTTGGATTTGAGTTCACTCTCTTAACTGATTTCCTTTGAAGTGGGTTGCCTGGTTAGATACAAGGCCATATGAGATTCTATGCTGCCCAACTTTGATTTACACATTATTTCATTGCCTACATAAGTTTTTTTTTTAAATAAGAAAGACACACACCTGATGATTCTATACCTTTTAAGAATACATTACTAGCACTTTCAGAATGAGAAAGGTCAGAGGTAGCAGATACATTACCATATTTCAAGGTATTCTTGGGGAATAATACCATACCAGGGTCTTATCAACAGGCTGTAGGCATTCAAAACCAGTGGTGAGATCAGGCTTGGCTAGTGGGTCTGTGGTATGTCACTGCAGCATCTTCATTTGTGCGTTCATTGTACCAATTCCAGGGAGCCAATAATGAAGACCAGCTGATGTCAACTTATTTGCTTCGTTGACTGGAGTCTCATGCACAGTGGATGGTGCTGGTGAGAGCTAATATATAAAACTGTAGTATTTGATGTCTACTCCCACATTTACAGACACCTGATTTTTTTAATTTACATTTGCTTGTTTGTCTTTTGAGACAGGACATGATGTCCCAAACGTGCTTCAAATTCACTGCCTTACTACTTCAACTGAGATTATAAGTATCTACCTATTGTGCCATGCTTGACTTGGCTAGATTGTTTTTGTCAACTTGACACAGTCTAAAGTCACTTGGGAAGAGGTTGCCTGTCTCAGATTGGCTTATAGGTAAACATGTGGGGCGTACTCCTGATTAATGATTGGTATGAGTGGTACCACCCCACTGAGGATTGTGATACCTATCAGCCTGTGGTCCTTATACAAGAAAACAGGCTGAGCAAGCCATGTAAAGCAAACCAGTAAGCAGAATTTATCTATAGCTTCTGCTTCAATTTCTCTTTTCTGGTTCTTGACTTCAGTACCTGTCCTGAATTCGCTTTGTGCTAGACTACAACTGCCAGCTGAAATAAGCCCTTCTCTACCCAATTTACCTTTGGTCATAATAGGAGCAGAAAAGAAACTCCCCACAATACATATTCAAAATACTAAATGTACAGAACAAAGAAAGTATATTGAAAGCTACAAAGGAAAATGGTCAAGTCACATATAAAGTCAGGCCCATTTGAATAACACCTGACTTTTCAATGGAGACTCTGAAGGCCAGAAAGCCCAGGGTGGATAATGTATAAGCTCTATGAGATCACAGATGGCAGCCAGACTACTATGGCCAGCAAAATTACCAATCACAACCAATGGAGAAAGAAAAACATTTCATAATAAAACTAAATTTAAGCAAAATTTTTTCACCAATGCAGCCCTACAGAATGAACTAGAAGGAATACTTCAGTCTGAAGAGAAGGTTAACTATACCCAAGAAGATACAAGGAAGAGAAAATCCTAGAACAATTAATCAAAAGAGGGGAAAAACCTATACTACCACAACAAAATAATGGAAAATAATAAGCAATTCTCATTATTAATGGTCTCAGTCCCCAATAAAAGACATAGATTAACAGGTTGAATTAGAGAACATTATTCATAGTTCTTTTTTATCATCCCTAAGCTGTATTATGTTGCTTCTTTTTTATTATTTATTATTATTTTTTATTTTTTGAGACAAGGTTTCTCTGTGTAGCCCTGGCTGTCCTGGAACTCATTATGTAGGCCAGGCTGAGCTCGAACTCACAGAGGTCCTCCTGTCCCTGCCTCTTGAGTGCTGGAATTAAAGGCGTGTGCCACTACCACTCAGCTCTCATGTCATTTCTTATGAAAAGTTTCTGTTTCTGTTTTTTATCATATTAATTTCCTCCATAAACAATGCATCTAAGTCCATGGCTTATCAGTGCTACTTCACAGACATTCCTGTGGCATTATCCATGTTTCTGCTGCATGCAAGAAACAAACTTTACCACCACATACAGTTGTTGCAAGATACTTGTTCACACTGTGTGAAAAAGTGTCACTGTTTTATTCTGATTAGTTTAATAAAGAGATGAATGGCCAATAGGTAGGCAGGGGAGGTTAGGTGGGACTTCTGGGGAGAGAGAGGAACTCAGGGTTAGAATCCAGGTGCACAAAAGATGCCAGTGAGATACGGAGGGAACTGGACATACAGAATGGAGGAGAGGTAAAAAGTCATGAGGCAGAAAGTAGATGAATAGAAGCAGGTTAATTTAAATTATAAGAGCAAGTTAGGAACAAGCCTAAGCTAAAGGCCAAGCTTTCATAATTAATAATAAGTCTCTGTGTCATTATTTAGGGGCTGGTGTTCCAAAAGATAATTTGATGAGAAAGACCTACAACAGACAGACATCATCTCAGGATAAAGGATGAAAAACAGTTGTTTCAAGGGAAATGGAACCAGGAAGTAAGAAAGTGTAGCTATTTTAATATATGACAAAATATACTTCAACCCAAAATTTATCAGAAGAGGTGGAAGGGATAACACATACTCATTAAAAGAAAATCTACCAAGAGGCTATCACAATTCTAAACATTTACATACCAAACAGAGGGGCACCAAGTTCTTGAAAGAAAGACTACTGTATTGACCATCACACATTGATAGTAGGAGTTTTCAATACCCCAATCTCCCTCAATAAACAGGTCATCCAGACAAAAACTAGACAGAGAAATTCTGGAGTTAAATAATGTCATAAATCAAATGGACCTAACATATTTACAGAACATTCTACCCTAACACAATAGAATATGCTTTCTTCTCAGCAGTCCATGGAACTTTCTCCAAAATTGATCATATTATTAGGGCACAAACAAGTTTCAGCAGCAATTAAAAACTGAAATAATACCCTGTATCTTCCCTGGCCACCATAGATTAAAGCTGTGTATCAACAACAGAAATAGCAGAAAGTGCACAAATTCATCGAAGCCGACCAACTCACTACTGAATGAAGACTGAGTAAAGGCGGAGTCAAACAGAAAATTAACAAATGGGTCCTTGTGAAGCTAAGAAGGGGCTGACCAGCAGAATGGCAGCTCATAGAATTGAAAAAAGAAACCTTTGATAATGATACATCTTATAGACAATATCTGCAATACATAAAAAAAAAACTGACCATCAAGAAAACAAACATCCCAATTTAAAAATGGGATGCCAAATAGAGTTCTCAAAAGATAAAACACAAATGGCTGAGAAGCATTTTAAATATGTTCAACAACCTCAGCCATCAGGAAGTTTCAGATTAAAACTGTTTTAAGATCTCATTCTATCCCAGTCAGAATGTCCAAAACAAATAAAACAAATGCCAACTCCTGCTGGTGAGGATGTGAAGAAAGGGAATCACTTGTTATTGCTACTGGAAGTGCAAAACTGGTCTAGCCCATGTGGAAATTAGTGTGAATGTTCCTTAAAGGCCAAAAATAGATCTACCACAAGATCCAGATATACCACTCTTGAGTAAATAAACAAAGGACTCTATATCTTACTACAGAGATATTTGCTTATCCATGTCTTTACTGTGTTATTCATAACAGCCAGAGATTGGGAACAGCCCCCATCAACTGATAAAAAGATAATGAAAATGTGGTGAATTTAAACAATGGAATATTACTCAGCTGTTGAGAAAAATGAAATTTGCAGGTAAATGGTTGGAGCTAGAAGTAATCATCCTGAGTGAAGTAACCAAGATCCAAATAACAAAGTATGCTTTCTCTTATAAGATATATACACATGTGGATATTAGTTTTTAAGGTTTAGATATGTGTGTTTCAATCTGAATCTGAATAACCACAGTGGCTATGTAGCTAATAAAGGACCTTGGAGGAGGAAGGGATCTTCCAAAGAAGGGGAAATAGAGTAAGCATTGTAAAGAGAATCAGAAAGTAGAATAGAAGGATTAAATGGAGAAGGGAAGTAAATGGCTAGGGAGGGACTGTGGAGAGGGGTAGCTAACATCAAAGGCCTTTTAAAATAACATATGTATCCCTATTACTGTAGAAGCTTTATAGAATATATACATATATGAAAGAAAATTAAGTCATTATTTAATAAGGAACACAATGCCCCAACTAGATACCTTATGACAACAAGTAAAACATCCAGTAGCAGAAATGGGTTATATCTTGTGGAGTCATTGGCTAAAGAGCATCTGATAGATGTTCCCTAAACATCACAGATTATTACCAAGGCTATTGATGACTGTCGATAACCTGATGGTTAAGGCCTTATTGCTGAAGATACAATTTACTTATGTCCTTGAACATAGAGAAATCAAGCTGGTGCCCAACTAGAAGCTTCACTCCTACTGAATAGGTTCATTGTGTTAGAATGTATATTGCTACTAAAGGGGAAAAGTAATCATCAATACCATCCAGTTACAAATTATATGAACTACAACAGAAACCTACCTGTGAGATATTGTGGTGCATCAGCGGTACAAATGTTATGGGAGTGACCAACTTTTTTTTCCTTTTTGGATGTAAGATCCAGTCCATGAGATGGATTCATACAGGGCATTGCTAAAGTAGCCAAGAACCTGATACCAGATAGGCCACAGGCATAGGGGGAAACCTACTTCTGTTATTCTACTAAAAGAACATAGCAATAAAATGAGTCCTAATGTCTTATTGCTAAGCCCATAGGTCATCAACCCTCATTAGAGAGGCTTCTTTTTGCAGTAGATGGAAATAAACACAGAGACCCACACCTGGACAATGTGCAGAATGTGAGAGACTTTGGAGCACTCAGCCCTAAATGGGATGCCTTTATCAAATTCCTCCCCTCAAAGCTCAATGATCTTTGCAGAAGAGGAGGCAGAAAGATTTTTAAGAGCCAGAGGTAGTGGATGACACAAGAAACAATATCTTCTAGAAACAACAGTACCAATATAAAATTAACAAAGACTGTGCCAGCATGTAGAAAACTTGCACATGCTCAAACTGACCAAGTTCCAGCATTGAGAAGGGGAAGTGGACACAAAGTCCCATCCCTAACCACGAAGCAGGTAACTGATACCTGCTGGGAAGGGGAAAATCTATTTTTTTTCAGTATAGTGTCACTGGTTATATCATCCATATTTCAGGGCAGACCCCATTCCCTGAAGTAGTTGACCAAATACAAAATGGATTCCATTTGTTAATGCTTTTTTGTTTTGATTATTTTTTGTCTTATTGATTTTCTTTTTATGCTTGTTTTGTTTAATTTCCACTTTTTGATGCTTTTTTTTAGAAAGAGAGATGAAAAAAGCATGAAGTTGGGTGAGTAGGGAGATGAGGAAGATCTGGGAGGGGAAAATATATAAATATATATTATATGAAGAATTTTCAAAAATTCAAAAAGTTAAGTAAAATCCATGAAAAAAAGTAAGTGCTGCCACTGGTAAGTTGACCGTGTTCCTTCCACTGGAAGTTAAACATTCATTCATATATGGGCAGCACAATTTGGACTTGATGGGTAAATATAAAAGGATACAATGTTGGCTGGAGTTGATCTGAGAGGGGTTGGGGAAGAGGTGAATATAGTAAAACCTCAACTCACTGTGATAAATTCTTTATATATATATATATATATATATATATATATATATATATATATATATATATTTTAATTTTCAAACTGGTAATTTACTAGTTTTCATCCTCCAGGATGTGTCCATGATGGGCTTAGACAAGCAAGGTATTAGTGGAAGGATATACTTGTGAAGGTGAACCTGAGATATCCCTCAAAACATATGCTGATATGTTCTCTGTGAAGGCAGAGAAGGGGGCATAACTTATATTGCAGTGCAGTTGCAACAGAGTTTCTGCAAGGTCAAGTGTAGTTAGTTTTCCTGCCTGGCCCAGAGTCAGGACAAATCTCTCTCACCCACCAGGCCCATAGATGCTCAGACCCAACCAAGTAAACACACAGAAACTTATATTGCTTACGAACTGTATGGCCGTGGCAGGCTTTTTGTTATCTAGTTCTTCTATCTTAAATTAATCCATTTCTATTAGTCTGTACTTTGCCACGTGGCTTATGGCTTACCGGTGTCTTTACATGTTGCTTCTCATGGCGTCAGCTGGCAGCTTCTCTCCTCCCCCAGCCTTCCACTTCCCAGAATTCTCTTCTCTCTTGTCCTGCCTATACTTCCTGCCTGGCCACTGGCTAAACAGCATTTTATTTATACAGAGCAATACCCACAGCAGTCAAGGCTGAGTTCCCTACAGTCACCAAGCAGAGGGCTTTGGGGTCTTACAGAGTCTGACTTGCTTTCCTACCCCACTGCAGAAACCATGGTCTGCGGAGGAGCTGGTCCATTGAGAGTCAATAGCCTGGGCCCTTTGTCACTTAGATCACAGCCACAAGAGACCACTTACTCATGGCTGCCACAACTGAGACCCTGAGAAAAAGATGTAGCCACGGAAACACTGAATATTCAACACATAAAATCACAATCGCCCTGTCTCACATTCCCACCACTTCACGTGACTGCCTGGATGAAATTAATGGAATTTGGGGATTGGAAAGAAGAGGGAGAACCAACCTAGAAACACAGCGAGGTGGAAAGGACACTTGCTAAGATCCTCACATTTCTATTCACACAATCAGTCTTCCCACAGCAAGGTAGGCAGGTGTTTATCAGCTGTAGGAATTCCCTGGTAGAAATTTCGGGGTCACTCATGTATACTATCATATCATCAGCAAATAGGGAAAGTTTGCCTTCTTTTCCCATTTGTATCCCCTTGATCTTTTTTGTTGTCTTATTGCTCTGGCTAGAACTTCAAGAACTATATTGAATAAATATGGGGGAGTGGACAGCCTTGTTTTGTTCCTGATTTTAGTAGAATGGTTTTGAGTTTCTCTCCATTTAATTTGATGTTGGCTGTCAGCTTGCTGTAAACTGCCTGTATTACACTTAGGAATGTTACATGTATTCCTGATCTCACCAAAACCTTTGTCATGAAGGGGTGTTGGATTTTGTCAAAGGCGTTTTCAGCGTCTAATGAAATGATCATGTTTTTTTTTTTCTTTCAGTTTGTTTATATGGTAGCATTCTTGCATCTCTGGAATGAAGCCTACTTGATCACAGTGGATAACTTTTTTTGCTGTGTTCTTGGATTCAGTTTGCCACTATATTGTTGATTATTTTTACATCAATATTCATGATGGAGATTGGTCTGCAATTCTCTTTCTTTGTTGTTGATTATTTTTACATCAATATTCATGATGGAGATTGGTCTGCAATTCTCTTTCTTTGTTACATCTTTGTGTGTTATGGATATCAGGGTAACTGTAGCCTCATAAAAAGAGTCTGGCAATGTTCCTTCTGTTTCTATTGTGTGGAACAATTCAAAGAGTATTGGCATTAGCTCTCATCTTTGAAAATCTTGTGGAATTCTGTGCTGAAACCATCTGGTCCTGGGCTTTTTCTGGTTGGGAAATTTTAATGACCGTTTCTATTTCCTTAAGGTAGGTTTCTGGCCCCACTGGAGCTAGGATGGAACAGGCTTCAGTCAAGAAGCATTTACTTACTTCTGTGGGGACATCAGAGGACAACTGTGGGAGTTGGATATGTGCTTTCCCTTGGTGGATCTTGCAGATGTCACTCGGGTCATGAAGCTTGGTAGCAAGAGACAACTCACTGGCCCAAGGACTGCATTTATTATACTTCTCCCTAGCCCTGCATCCCAATAAAGGTAGCATAATGAGTCTCTTGCCATCAATGACAACTCAGACCCTATGTTCCTATTCCTCAAATCTCAGAAACTTGAATCTATAAAAGGAGGAGGTAAATATAGCACACTGGGACAAAAATAATTGTTTTGATTAATAAATAATAAAATTTGATTGTGATAATTTTATATGAGGTGTAAGAAATCTAATTCTGCTGCATGGAGAAACTGGAGACTAGATAGCTCAGAGACCTAGGATAGAACCAAATGTGACTGGCAAAAAAAGAAAAATATTGAAATGATTCCTAATGATATTCTTCTACACTCATTGCTTTGTGCCTTGTCCAGTCATCATCAGAAAGGCTTCCTCTGGTAGCATATTGATGTGGGTACAGAGACCCACAGCCAGACATTATACCAAGGGAGTCCAAATTGCCTGTCTCCATTGGGTCCCTCCCCTCAGAGCTCAGGGCATCCTGTGGAAAAGGAGAGGAAAGGCTGTAGGTGTCAGAGGGATTGGAGGACACCAGGAGAGCATGGCCACTGAATCAACTAAGCAGGACTCACATGGGCTCACAGTGGGTGCCGATGTGTCTCTGATTCTTTTACCTGCTCTTCAAACTCTCTAGTCCAATCGGTTTGCCTTGTCCAGCCCCGGTATGAGGGCTTTTGCCTTGTTTTACTACATCTTGTTTTATCATGTTGTTGTCTCTTGGAGGCCTGCTCTTTTTTGAAGGGGAATGGAGGGGGAGTGGGTCTGGGGCAGAGGGGAGGTGGTGGTGGCTGGAAGGAGAGGGGGGAGCGGAACTGTGGTTATTACGTATTGTATGAGAGAAGGTTCTATTTTCAACGAAAAACAAAGAAATCTAATTCTGAACTTACCTTATAAAATTGTTTTCTAATACTTAGTATTATACAGTTTCTATCGGTTAGATATCTTATTAAAATTTGATTGGAATTGAAGTGCATCTACAAAGTCAAATCAGGAAGCCATGTCTTAGCAATACTGAATCTTCTAATTCATTTCATGGAATACATCAATGACACAACCAGTCAAGAGAAATTAATTGGCACTTATTGAGCTCTCCACACAATGCCAAAGCACACATTCTTTTAAAGCATTCCTTGAATCTTTACAAATATTCAGCCAAGTTAGTCTGCTAAAATCAAGTACCATGTACTAGGTAGTTAATGAGTGACAGAAGCTTATCTCTCACAGTCCTAGAGGTTAAGAAGTTCAAAGTTGAGATGAGGATAGAATCTTTATCTGATTCAAAGATGGTGTCTTCTTTAGTAAATTGTCTAGGATTAGGCTGGGGTTGGGAGGTGGAACAGGGAATGTCTGTTTCTGTGTTCTTGGTTTCTCTTGGGGATAATGAAAGTGTCTTAAAAGTAGACTGTGATGATATTAATTCTGTTCTGTGAACACACTAAAAATCATTGAAATGGTCATAGTAGATGGGCAAATTCTTTGTGTGCTAATTATATTTTAATAAAGGCATTTAAAAAATAAGACAAAAAGTCATACATTGAGAGAAAATCACTATGAGATGTTTGACAAGGGACTAATTACCCGAAAGAAAGAGATGACCCAAATTAACAGAATCATATATAAAAAGGGAAATATTACAAGAGACACCAAAGAAATTCAGGATAGTATAAAGTTATACTTTAAAAACCTGTACTGTATTAAGTCAGAAAATCAGTGACAAAAGAGAGATCTTGTTAGAGGGAGAAAAAAAACTGTTTCCCAGGAATCTACAAGGATAACCTCAGCTTAGACTACTGGCAATAGTGGAAAGGGTGCCTGAGCTGGCCTACCTCAGTAATCAGATTGGTGAATACCCTGTCATCATAGAGCCTTCATCCAGTAACTGATGGAAGCAGATGCAGATCCACAGCCAAGCACCAGGCCGAGCTCCAGGAGTACAGTTGAGGTGAGGGAGGAGGGATTCTATGAGCAAGGGACATCGAGATCATGATGGGGAAACCTGCAGAGACAACTGAACCAAGCTCATGGGAACTCAGGAACTTTAGACCAACAGTTGTGGGGCCTGCATAGGACTGGACTAGGCCCTCTGCATAAGCAAGACAGTTGTGTAGGTTGGTCTGTTTAAGAGGCCCCTGATAGTGAGATCAGGATTCATCCCTGGTGCATGAACTGGCTTTCTGGAGCCCATTCCCTATGGTGGGACACCTTTCACAGTCTTGATGCAGGGGGAGGGGCTTGGACCTGCCTCAACTGAATGTACCAGGCTTTGCTGACTCCATGGGAGACCTTACCTTTTCAGAGGAGGGGATAGGTGGTGGGTTGAGGAGGGAAGAGTGAAGCAGGGGAGTGGGAGGAGGGATGAGAGGGGGAATCTGTGGTTGGTATGTAAAATGAATAAAACATTTCTTAATAAAGAAAAAGAGAAAAGAAAATCTAAAAGAAATGGAAACATTTCTAGATCCATCCAAGACACTAAAGTTAAACCAAGATCAACAATTTAAACATTCAAAAAAACAAGGAGGTTGAGACAGTGATAAAAAGCCTTCTGATTAAAGAGAGCTCAGGCCCAGATGGATTTACAGCAGAACTCCAGTTGACTTTCAAAGATTTACAAACAACACTTCTTAAATTGTTAAAAACAGAAACAGACAGAGCACTTCTAAACTTCCTCAATAAAGCCAGTATTACTCTAAAACGAAGACGAGGTAAGACACCCCCCCCACACACACACACACAAAACTACAGGCCAATATCCTTCATTAACATAGATGCAAAAATAATTTATAAAATACTTGCAACCTAACTACAGGCATATAACAAAAAGATCAACCATGATCAAGTTGACTTTATTCTACAAGGATGTTTCAACATATGTAAGTTAACAAATATAATAAATCATATCAGTAGACTTGAGGACAAAATTCAAATGATCATTATAATAGCAGCAGAAAATGTCCTTGGCAAAAATCTTTCACGAGAGAAAACAGAGAGAACGGGAGTGGAGGGAAATGTGCAGTGAAATCAAGGTACAGATTACAAGCCAATAACCAACATCCTCCTAAAGGAAAAAAGCTCTAAGAAATCCAATTAAGATCAAGAAGAAGACAGGACTGTCCACTTCTTTTCCATTAGTGCTTGAAGGAGCTAAGCAAGCTGCCAAGGGATCTTTCTCCTGATGAACAATGAGACAAAGATGTTCCATTATGTCTTCTGTGTAGCAGAAGGGTTACAATGTGGTGTTTATAAGATAATTTAAAGAATTAGGCTCATGGATACGGCTAGGTTCAGTGTTTTCAACAACAATCTAAACACTTTTATTAACACTAGAAAATGTTCAGGGCCCTAGCTTGGGTTCGAATCTCTAGAGAAAAATGTGCCACAGTGCAGTCAGGAGACTCCATTTCTCCATCAGCACAACAGGAAGAGGGGAGCAACCTGGGTGCCCTTTACCTTATCTTTCCCATATCATTTAATTCTTGGTTAAGAAAACTCTCTTGATCAATCTTTTAAAGGCTTCCTTTACCTCTTTGTTCCTAAGTGTATAGATTAAGGGGTTCAGCATGGGGGCAATAATTCCATAGAAGAGGGAAACCATCTTCCTTGGGTCCTTGGAATGTGATGAAGGTGGCAGTAGATACATGGAGATAGCTGTACCATAAAACAGGGAGACTACTATTAGATGGGAGCCACAGGTCCCAAATGCTTTTTGTCGACCTTCAGCAGATTGGATTTTCAAGATTGCTTGGGCAATAAAAGCATATGATATAAGGATGAGTGTCAAAGGTACCAAATGGAAAATCACACTAACAAAGAACAGTTCGGCCTCATTTGCAGTTGTATCCACACAGGACAACTTGAGCAGGGCAGGCACTTCACAGAGAAAGTGATCTATAACATAGTGGTCACAACGTGGTAGCTGTAGAGTTAGGATGGACAGCCACACTGAGTTTCCAAAGCCAATGATCCAGGATACAGCTGCCAACTGGAGGCAGAGCCTCTGGTGCATGATGACTGAGTAACGGAGAGGCCGACAGATGGCTACAAACCTGTCGAAGGACATGACTGGCAGCAGAACACACTCGGTAGCCCCCAAGGCTAGAAACATGAAAAGCTGGACCACACAGCCACCATAACTGATAACTTTCCTAATGCTGCGTAAATTTACCAGCATTTGTGGAACTGTACATGTGATGTAACAAAGATCTATGACTGACAGATTAGTCAAAAAGAAGTACATGGGAGTGTGGAGTTTAGGGTCCAAACGGGACAGCACAATGATGTTGAAATTTCCAAAGATGGTCACGATGTAAGAAGTCAAGAAGACCACAAAGAGTGGAAACTCCAGCCATGGTTGATCTGAGAAACCTAAGAGAACAAACTCTTCTATGATGCTCTCATTTGCCCAACTCATGATCATTGTTTTAACTTACGTTTTCCTGAAACATAAAAATTCAAGAAGTCAATTCACACATATTAACTATTATATATTTAGCATGTATTTACTTGCTTTTACAGTGCTTTATAACCACATTTATTAACTGTTTCAATTATGTATTTTTACTTACTACAAGTTTGAAGACATTTACATAACTGGTATTGCTTGTACCACAAAAAATGTACAGTTGAAATTACAGTTGAACCAGTTACCTAGGTATTTCTGAAGTTTCTGTGTCCACACCCACACATCAAAACTGAATGCTAAAATTTAAAAAGCACATTCATGACTTAGACAAATTGTATGTTTGTTCACTGATTCTTTGCCATTTGGTTAATTTTTGTTTTTGGAACCTCGTACACAGCTATTGGCAGGAAGATTTAGATATAATTCCCACCACATTCTTCACTGTCATTGTCAAAAACTGTTGGAGAACTCAAGTTATATTAGGGAGCTTTAATAGTAAAAACAACATGACACTGTCGTAAAAACAGATAGGCTGATCAGTAGAGTAGTGTTAAGGGGCCACACATAAACCCACACTCCTTCAGCCACACAGGTTTTTGAAAAAGAGACCAATAAAAACCACTGGAGGAAATGCAGCATCTTTAACCAAATGGGGCAGCTACATGTAGAATGAAACTTGATCTTGATCTCTCACCCTGCACAAAACTCACCAAATGGGTCAGGACTTCAACATAAGACCTGATATCCGGATAGAGGAGAAAGTAGAGAAAGACTTGAATTCGTTGGCACAGGACAGAGCTTTCTGAACAGATCCCTGATGGCATAGACATTAAGATTGTCACACATATGTGCGACCTCATAAAACTAAAAACTTCTGTACAGTAAAGGACACCATCATCCCAACAACAGAACAGTCCACAGAATGGAAAGTTGGAAATTTTTAACCAGGTATACATCTGACAGGGGGTTAATAATAATTATATAGAGAAACTGAACAGTAAGAAAATAAACAACTCAGTTTAAAAATGGGCCAGGGAACTAATCAGAAAATACAAAAGCAAGGGACAGATGAGCAAAGGAGAGGAGAAGGGAGGAAAGTATTGCCACTGGTAGGAATTCTGAAGCAGAGTACATGATGGGTACGTAGAGATATCACAACTTTGTGGTTTCCCAAGTTCCTCCAGGGCTTTAAAATGCCATCAAGCTCATATAACTAAGGTGACGATAACCCATAGACCCACCAAGGACTGTTAAGGTCATTCTGCTGTCCTGGTTTATCAGTAATAAAACTCATCCAGCCTTAGAAGGGATCTTGTTTAGATGAAAAGCTGTAGGTTCTCCATAACTATAATATCAAAGAGGGACATCGCCTCAAGTATTATTCAGAAGGTGTCTCATTATATGGACATAAGTGCTGGGTCAGTGGCCTTTCCAGACCAGTCCTCAATATGGCATTTCTTTGTTGGAATTCAGTCCCAACCAGACTCTGCAAGGAGCTCTGGTTGATAAGAAGACAATTCCTTCTCACCACACTAAGATCAGTAATTACAAAAGAATGGACATTCTCCTGTCATTGTGAAGTCACTGTGTGGGAGCATTTGACAGCCCATGACCCACAGCAGTTAGAGCAGGGACAGATCATTGCTGGGAAAGACAAGGAGACACAAAAATAATGTGCTGAAGACACAATAATGATGCAGAAGGGAGACTGCAGTGCCTCTCAGTGTTACATTGGACTTTCCTCTCTTTAGGGTCAAGTTTTCCCATTCTGCAAACACTCAGTGATCTCATTAAATCCATTACAAAAAGGAGATTGTTTGGATAAAAACTGAAGTATCCTTCTGTATTGAGAAAGTTGAAGTGTCCTGAACTGTTAGGATCATCAGGGTGTGAAAACAGAAGGACATGTTAACAACTGAAACAGACCCAGAACCCTGGGTCTCTGCACTTCCAGCACAGAAGTCAGCTGATGTCCACCCGATAACAATGGAGTTCCCTGTCTGAGCTGAGAGGTGAAAGGGCACACGACCTTCTTCTCTGCTCTTGAGTAGAGTTCTGTTGGCAGCATCTGCAGGGACAGCCTTTCTCAACACTCAGAGCTGGAGAGCTATAAAACACTGGGCTGAGCTTCCCTTTTCCAGCTGGAGTGTAAGGATAAATGATAAATGTAGCTTTCACCAAACATCCTAATTTAGCTTTAAGAAATATCCAAGCTGGCTGCTTTTTCTCCATTTTCAAAGACCAGGTTATGGGCAAATCTAAATTTAAAGGTTGAGAAATAGAAATTTAAATTTACCTTTAGTTTAAATTTAAAGGTAAATCTAGATTTACCGTTTTATAAGCTATAGGTAACAAACAGGTTAGGACACAAGGCTTCTCTGCTCCTAAATTTTTGTTGTTGTTGTTGTTTGCTTTTTGTTTTTTGTTTTTCTAGAAGAGAACAAACAGGTGTTCCCATATAGCCACTATAAGAAAAGTAAATGGAATGAAGGAACTAAGATTGAGTCCATGTTTTCTAAATGCCGTAATGGCAAGCAATCCTGAAAATAAATGTTCAAGCCCTCAAGTTTGTTTGTCTTTTTCCAATGTGCTTTATAAATGTTTTAAGAAAGTGTTCCACATACCCCACATGGAGCCTTAGGGACACTGTGGTTTGTGTCTGTGTGCTAGTTCAAGGAACTTGGAATTCCAAACGGACTCATTAGAAATATGCAGCTCCAATAACATCTTCATAAGCTCTTCAGCATCAGCCTGATGGGATGAATTGTGCTCCAGCCCCCTCATTCCACTCTTTGGTGACAAGTTATGGGATTTTCATTCAGGAGTAACTCAGGAAACAAGGGAATAAGAAAGTCTTGTGGGCAACTGGAGCGTGTAGTTTCTGGCATTGCATAGCAGAGTGGGTACTCACTGTTCTTTTCAGAGTCCTCCCTATCAGCACTGCCAGGAGTGGCTGGATGGAGATTCCTCAGTGCTGGTCTGTGCTCTGGTTTGCTCAAAAGGATGGCAACCCTTATTAAAACCAAGTGTGATACCCAGTGGGGTTCTCTGTGAATCAGCTCTTCATCTTTCACCCAGATTTTGTTCTGTAGTGCTCTTCCCCTGGGGACCTTCTCCTCAACTGTGTCCAAGACAAAAGGGAATGATAATAGGGACTAAAATACATTTTGCAGTAAAGATTCAAATTTGTGCCATAAATGTAATAATTTGTTTCCTTTTGTAAAGGCACCAAGAGAATTCTGTGGAGCCACAGAGAACTGTGGATTCGCTATATAATTGGATCTGAGATCAATGTTTATAGAATGGACATCTGTGAATTCCAGAACTGTGGACATGTTTTTATTACCTCAGCTCATAGAAGACTACTTTTGTTTCTTACATAGCCAAATAATTCTTTTTTAGGTTTTGCTTAATTAAGCCATCTCTGTGTTCAATGAAGTTTCTTATTTTTTTTTTACAAACTTAATGATTTGATTTGCATTTTTCAATAATCTTCTCTAATCAAGATTTATTTTATATGTTCTAATATATAGTCTCATATCAGTTTTTCAAATGAATAAGTACAAGAAAAATAAAGTGTGTCATATTACTCCAGAGACTGTAAATAATATAGTAGCAAAGGGCTGAAAATATGAATATAGAATTCAGATAGCAAATCTATCTGAGTAGGTTTTAATTTTCTGAGCATTCAAGGAAATATAGTTAAGTAATAAAGATAAGTCATCTACTACATAAGGGAAAGTAGTCAGCAGATCTCATATTGCTGTTGCTAATGAAGGATAAAAGAGTCCTCACAAAATATTTACTGGCCTTCCAGAAGTAAATAGAACTGCAGGGGGCTGTGGGAATGTACAGCAGTGACAACTAGTGTTTAACAGGTCAACCCACCAGATGCATGATTTCCTGTTGTGGCCCCATCTGGCAAAGCCGTGGAGTTACTGACTGTGAATGACTGGTTGTTTTCTGTCCATAACTTTCTTAGGTGCCACTGCTATGTCTCCCTAATAAGAGCAGTTGTGAGGTTCTTTCTACAGTCCTTTGGTGTTGTGTTTTATACTTTGCAGGTGCACATTTAGCTGTGGATGGTCAGGAAGATGATTTCTGTTTAAGCTGTATAATTCTGATGAACAGAGATAGCTAATTTGGGGATTCAGAACAAATTTAAAACAGACTAAGTTGCCCCTGCAGAAAATACACAAAGACTAATTCTCAGGTGTTGTTTGTTGATAAATCAAGGCCAAACTGTTTACGTTGAGATATAGCTCCCTGTGGTAGTTCTCTTTGCTCAAGATTCTGGCAATTGTTTACTGTCTTGGATCCCTCACCAACTTAGTGCTACATGCATGGGTCAATGTGACATTACTAGCCAGAGAAACTAAGTGACTTATTGTGTGTTATGATGAGAGGGTCAGGCCCTGGAACTAACTTATAATTGTCCACAACTAGGCTGTGAGAGAGTAGCAGTGGTGTGGAGAGAGAAGGCTGTGTTGAGCTATGTGAGAGATGCTGCAGAATGTGTGTGTGTGTGTGTGTGTGTGTGTGTGTGTGTGTGTGTGTGTGTACATGTACTGTCCTGCAGTCCTGCTGCATGTCTGTGGATGTCAGAGGACAACTCCTGGGAGCTAGCTCTCTGCTTCTACCATGCAAATCCTGGGGAGTGAGCTGAGGTCATCAGGCCTGGTGGCAGGCACCTCTGCTTGCTGAGCCATGTTGGAAGACTGAATGGCTCCTTTAAAGTTTGTGTCTTCCCATGTATGTTCCCATCTATCGTAGGTTGAAAGAGAAGCTCCTTGCTTTCTTTTTATCGTGATTGTCAACACTCGGTGAGTGGATCACAATGTCCCGTAACCTGGTCTCCGATACTTGGCTCTAATACCCTGTTGCCACACAAATAACCCCTTCTGCCATTACTCCAATGCCTCCCTAATACTTCCAAGTACCAATGTATCAATATTTTTATTTGCTACCCCGATATATTTAAAGGTTTATAATTGCACCTCCTTATTCCTATTTCACAGTGAGAAGAAAAACAACTGGAAAAGAACTCAGCATACAAACTCCCATGCTTTTATCAGCCTGAACGTTCACACCTATGCTCAGGCAAGAGCCTTCCCTCTTACACTGTGAACTTCTGCCTGAAGTCAGTCATTCTAATCTCATGGATCGTTTTCCTGTTTGCCTACTTAAATCTTCATGTTTGCAGTCGTCTTCCCTTTCTATGTCATTATTTTGTGACTAGATCATTCTTCTCTTTCTATCTTACAAACATGCTATAATTTCGCTCATCTTAAATATTCTCTTTTGTCTTACAACCCTTTTCTACATTACCCCCTTCCTCTGCTCTTCTTTGCAGTTTTCCTTCAACAGAAGATCCACCTTGGCTGCCTGGCTCTCAGACGTCCCCCTCTATCTCCCACATTCTCCACTCAGATTTCATGCAATCACTCTGCTTGTGCTGGCTTGTTGGGTCTCACAAGATTGATGATATCTAAGGATTGATTTTCAGGCCCTACCTCACTTGGCCAATGAGCCACATTTTACAGCTTTGCTCCTATTCTCCTTCTGGAAATACCTTCCTTTCCAGGATGGCCCTTGCTCCTGATCCCTCCTACTTCTCCATCCCTCTTTTTGGTCCTTCTCATCATCCTGATCTGAAGGTTGCACACAGTGTTACTTCTGCAGGGAACACTCTCCTCAGATGTCTGACCCATTGCCTCCTCATCTCTGTCATGCAGAAGTTGGCTGGAATGTACTTTCTGATATCTTGCTGAACAGAATCCTAATGACCATCATAATCAAATGCCCATCTATTGAAAATATCAATAGGTAAGTATGACTCATGATCAGTGAAAGGAAAAACTCAGAAAGCATAAGATAAAATGTTTCTTCTATACTTTATTTTGAGTGATATTCTACAATGCTCATAAGATGATAGGGTATTTTTAATTTATCTTACTTTATGCTTAAGTAGTATAGTTTGTAAATTATTCAATAAACTGCTGGACTGTGCAAATGTCAATAAGACATAGTGATGTTTTCACATTGTAATTCCCTGTAACTTATTATGGTGATATTAAATATGTTAGAGAAGAATATGGTAAAGCAAAATAGGTACCGTGGAAAGTGAATTAATCTGGAGTTCCATTAAGAGGCCTATGAAAATTAGTGTTTCAATAGAATTGTGTATTCTTTCTTTTAATTTCTCCCTTGCCACATAGTAAGACCTTGCTGTCAATTTTTTTAAAAAAGCAACTTAAGAAGGGATTAATTGGCTTATAGATTATTTTGTTTTATACTCTAGCATGGAGGGAAAAGCATGGTAGCAATATCACAGTGCAGGAGAGTGTGGCTGGTGCTCCTTACCTCTTCATATGTCTGTAGGACAGGAAGCAGGAAGTGGACAAGGAGGTGGGGTAGGGATGCATAGCTTCAAGCCCAGATCTCAGTGCCCTACTTCTTGTAGTGAAGCTCTACTTCCCACAAGCCTCCACAACTTTACAGCAAAGTGCCACTAGCTGGGGACCTAGTGTCCAAACACTGGAGCCTGCGGTGGGTGTTTAGGTACAATGTGAACTCCTCAAAGTAATTACCACACTAGCAGGGAAGGCATTGCTGTAGGTAGCATCATAGACAGGAAGGGATCAATATTCAGAGAATAACCAATCGCAAATATTACAACAATCCCCGCAATTTATCTCTTTTCTTTCTTCCTCTATTCAAAATATTTTCAAAACATATGGGGAGAGTAGAGAAATAAAGTAAGCATTTGAAGCAAGAAGACTCCTCTGCCTTTTCTTGGCATTGACAGGTACATTAAATATTAACAAGAACTTTCTCCTCTTCATCTTGCTTTACATGTTTTCTTTCTCCTTTAGTGTCTCTTGCTTGAAAGTCAAACACGAATCCTTAAGATCAATTATGTATATGTGTGATTTAAAATGCACATGCCCTGCAAGTCAATTATTGTATTGGAGATCTTAAGGCCAGATGATTGAACTAATTGTTTTGGCTCTTGAGAAGGCATTTGGCACTAGAAAAGCACATTGCAATTTTCTAGAAACTATCAAGTGTTTCTTCTGTATTACTTCTAAGAATTTTCTTCTCATATTTGTTAAGGACCTACTAGGCACAGTCATTGTAGTTTTTAAAAAGTGATGATGACATTCCCAGTTGGTATTTTGCAAAGATAGATAATAGTTTTATTCAAGTTAGCACCCCTTGGTGATAAACTTGAGGAACTTGAGAGGACACAATGGTTTTCAATATAGGAGGGGTATCTTATTCCAGCAACCCATCTTTCTCATAAAATGTCCCCACTGTCTGTAATCCTAGACCATTCCTAGGTCTAGTAGTGTATAAAGAATGTGGGTAAAAAGACAAAACCAAAACGTGACGCTTTGTTGTTACGCCTCTGTGCTCCCCTTCCCTAGCACTTTCTTTATGGCCTCTTTGACATCTTTGTTTCTCAGAGTATAGATCAGGGGGTTAACACTAGGTGTGACAATGGTGTAGAAAAGCGTGAGGAACTTGCCCTGGTCTTGGGAGTAAGTGTTGGCCGGCTGGAGGTACATGTATATGATGGTGCCATAGAAGAGGGAGACAACAATTAAGTGGGAGCTGCAGGTGTTGAAGGCTTTCTTTCGCCCAGCCGCTGACTTGATCCTAAGCACTGCTCTGGCAATGTAGCCATAGGAGATAAGGATGAGGATGAGCGGTGCCAGGATGATAAAAATCGCCAAGGCAAAAGCCAGTGCCTCCAGGGCCATAGTGTCCACACAGGCCATGCCGATCAGTGCTGGCATCTCACAGAGAAAATGATCCACCCGTCTGTGCCCACAGCGGGGCAACATCAACGTCTGGGGTGCCATTATGAGAGAATTGCCAAAGCCGCTCAACCATGCCACAGAAGCCAGCTGCCCGCAGAGGCGAGGGTGCATGATGACGGTGTAGTGCAGAGGCTTGCAGACAGCCGCATAGCGGTCATATGCCATGACAGCCAGGAGGACACACTCTACCCCTCCCAAGGCTAAGACAAAGTACAGCTGGATGGCGCAACCCACATAGCTGATGGTCTTGTCTGGACCCCAGAGGTTATAGAGCATCTGTGGAATGGAGCCCGTGGTGAAACACATGTCCAGGAATGAGAGGTTAGCCAGAAAGAAATACATGGGTGTGTGCAGCCGGGAATCCAGGGCTGAAAGCAAGATGATGGTCACGTTGCCAAGAAGAGTCAGCAGATAAAAGGAGAGAACTACCACGAAGAGGATCAGCTCTAGGCGAGGACGGTCCGAGAAGCCCACCAGGATGAAGCCTTCAAAAGAGCTCCTGTTGTCCTTTTCCATCATCTGCGACCGGGTGTTACCTAGGAGGAGAAAGACAGGGTCGTTGAAGATCACAGACGTGCTGTCTCAAGAGACAATGACTGTAAAGTGGTACAGTGGGAACCTTTCTAGAAATGCCAGGTACTTGACCGAAAGTTTCCATAGGGACTGATATAAATCATCATCTGCTCTGAAAAGTATCAAATTTGAGTTTTTAGAGCTCTTGCTTGTGATTATTTGTCAACATTTTGAATCACAATCTTTCATTAGCAGGCTGTGAAAGACTACCTTCAGAAAGGTGATTGACAGCATACAGGATGGTGCATACCTGTAACCTGGCACCTCAGAAGAGACCAGTGGCTCAGGAGTTCAAGGCCAGTGAGATGGAGACTGTGTAGATACCTGTCTCTAAAAATTTGATTCTTTCACAAAGAAATTAACACTGAATTTTCCCATCACTTTTAAGAATGGAGAAATATCTAATTGTTCTTGGAGCCTGTTCCCTGTGGGTAGGATATGGGCTTGTTTCTAGATCAGGAACATGAACTTCCTGTTGGGTCAAATGTCATTCTGAAAACTTTCTCACCACTCCTGAGAAATCTAGAATCCCACCCACAACCATGAGGGCAGACCCAGCAAAATGTCTGAAAAAACTTAACTCATCATTATTCACATCTATATCTGCTAGTCCCATCCATCCTGCTGATTGAAAATGACCCTAATATCCTATGTCAGACAAGATAATAACAAATGACATACATCATTATTACTTCAGCATTCTCTGCCTGTCTTACCATACACCTCAAAGATAAAATTATGTCTTACATCACTGAGTTGTGTTTTATTCCTGGAATTGGGTGACTTTTCTCACGTTGGGAAAACATTCCCACAAAGATAAAAAAGATCAGAGGTCATGCAGTGGAATGGACAGGGAGCATTCTCTTAGCTGTTTTCTTCCCCTTGTCCTCCATTCTTACAGTGAACTCTGCATCTAGGGAATCTCTCCTGATTGTGTTCTTTGTCTGTCCCAATTTCCTAGCACTGGAAGACATTGTCTCTCCCATAACGTTTTACATGCTCAGGTTTTGGCAGATGTTTTACGTCTTAGGGCAAAAGTTCTGTGTGATACAAATTAGCCATTTTTTTTTTAACATATTTTCCTAAGCAGTTGGTAAAAAGCCACAGGATAGTGACTTTTACTAGAAGCAAATATATCTCTTGGGTACACTAGAACACAAAAATATTTTGTTCATTAAACATTAACACACACTGGAAATGAAATTATTATCAAAGTTATCCTGGTAGAGGCTACAATGAGTTTCTCCAGTTGTCATGGGTGGCTGTGATAATTTTGATAATCTTTAGGTAGTTAGTGCTTTGAGAGCTGGGAGCCAGTGTTTATGATGAAGCCAGCAATGCTTTACTGCTTCCTCTTGTAAAACAGAAATTTAGAAAATTGCAAATAAACTGGAGGTGGGGGGATTCTACCTGATGAAGAGAAAAGTCCATCAAACTCTGAGATGTAGAGTGTTTATTATCTCTTCTATAGCTACAAGTGTGACCATAAGGGAATAGCAGTTCATTCTGAATGGTAGAATGCATGTATTTTTTTCTGTTAGTCTTTGTAAATTCTCTTTACATTTTTAAACATCTTAAAATATAACAGAAAGTAAATTATGAGTAATAGGTCATTTAAATAATAATAGGACTAATATTACTTCGCTGTTTTGAACTAGGCACTAATGTTAACTATTAGATGTAATCAAGCTCACTTCATTTTCTCAGTTTTTCCAAGAGATCAGCCGTGTGATTGATTATTCAAGAGTATTGATTAAACCACTGAGACCAAGAGAACAATCACATAACCAGTCTTGACATCTGGCTAGTACATACTAGATCACCTGCAGTTTGATCCATAGTCATCCCGTCAGTAAAGACTCTAGCCAGAAGCTTAACAGAACAGCGTTCATACTAAATATGCACACAGCAAAACTTGTAATGTTGAGACTTCATTTCATATGTTTTAATTTATTACATCAAGTTTAATAAAAAGCCTTGTTTATAAATTCAGCAAGGCAAGTAGCTTTCTTGGCAAGAAAGCTGCAAAAAATTGTATTTTTGTTCAGGAAATGAGAAACATAATTAAGTTTGTCTGTTGTGTTAACACTGAGCGCTCTGCATCCAGCACTCTGCAGAATAAGCCCAACAAAGCCTTAGGAGGGAGTGACCATGACTGACAGTGACTTTTTCCGTGGCTACTCTTCTTAGAATTTCCCTGTGACATTCATGCATGTATGTGAGTGTAAAACAGAACATGAAGCCTGGTTCTCTCCTTTTCCTTCCTTCTTAAACCAACCAGGGATCATTCAAACATGATATAGTTACCAATGTTCCATTCTCATTCATTGACTCAGTCACTTCTGTTCTTTACCCAGCCTTCCCCTGGGGAGGATGGCTTCCTACATTTCAGACACTAAAAAGGGAATGGCTACATCTTTTTTTTGGTCTAAAATGTTATTTTAAAAATGTGTGTGTCTATCCTTACTCAAACCTAAACTAATGACTTCTAAACAGGAACATAGCCATTCCTTCACAAGGGACACTATGTTAACTATTTAATAATGCATTAGTAATGCAATTTGTCATTTTTGGAATTTAAATGTTTTTCCATCATTTTGAAAAACATTACAAACATTTATCTGGTTTGTGATTTCTGGATCCCTGACCAGATAATTTGAACTTTACATATTCTTTAAAAAATCAAATAATGTTCTCATATCATCTGCTATCTAATTGCTTTGCCAGGTTTGCATGGAGTTTACTACTTAGATGGTTCAGAGGACTGAACTAAGAAGTCCCAGAGTTAAGAATGACATGAGTGTTTCAGAGTTAGCCACTGCTCATTCTGTGCATGTAGTGGTCACAAAGCCATAAAACCCAATAAGGACATACTATATTCTTTTTACAGATTATCCATGTTGAAGGGCAAAGTCATAACATCACTCAGTCTTCCTTACTGAGTGCTCTCACAGGATACAGGATTTATAGTCAGTATCTTTATCCGTAGGATTTTTACAATTCAATAGGTTCCAATGTTTTCTATATTTCTTTCTGTATTTGGAGAGGAAAAACTCCACTAAAGCGCTCACAAATCTTTCTCTAGTCTCTACACAGAATAAATTACATTTAACCACAATCTTTAATATATGATAAAGCCTCTGGAAATAAGCATATCAAATTTAGACTGATCTGACCACAGCCTGAAGTTCTCAAACATCAGATCATTGGTAATTTACAGGCCTAGGTCACAGAATCAATAACTTACCAAAGTTAACAGCACCCTCAGAAATGCCATGTCCACAGCTCCTTCTCTTTCCTGGGACTTCACTTAGAAGTCAAGTGGAGTTACCAGAGTATGGACAAAGAGAGGAGAAAGATGGCATTAGGAAGTCTATGAGAAAGGAGCTAAGTTGGGGGACAATAGGATCTAGTCTAGTGGAATCGGCCTGGATGAAGAATGTTGGTGAACACACTGGATTCACACCACCCAGGCTGTAACATGAAGCCCATCTACAGCCTCCCAAACCCACATAAGGAGCCAGAGAAAGCACAGCCCAAGAGGACTCTGATGGTCACAAGAATAGGTGGGTGGTGCATAAGGATCTAAGCACTCACATCTGACAAGCAAGAACATCTTATGGGTGTCTGAATTGATATAGGGTTGGTTACTTCCTGCCTCACTCTATGGGGGACTCCTAACACTCCCACCCAAATTCCCTTAGCTAATTATTGCTAACAAGAATTGGGAGAGTGTATGGTCTCATAGGAAATACTGCTATTTCCAACACACACTCTTTCCCTCTCTGAAAGTTGGTGTGTGTGTGTGTGTGTGTGTGTGTGTGTGTGTGTGTGTGAGAGAGAGAGAGAGAGAGAGAGAGAGAGAGAGAGAGAGAGAGAGAGGAGAGAACTAGGTCTTCCTAGTAGAGTCTATTTGATCAAAGCCAAGAGCATTGATAATGGGTATTAGGCGCAAAAAGTGACCATCTGGTATTTGGTCCAGAATGGACCCTAGAGTCAAGGAAAAGAGGCACAGGGCCACACGCTTGTGTCATTTTCTTCGGTGACAATAGCCTACATTGTTTGTCCAGTCATGCAATTAAAGAAGCACTGTTATTTAATTCTCTTCACCAATTAATTTAGTTAATTTTTTATGCAGTTTTAAGATCTACAGCAGCAAGTTTAGAGGAATATTTTCTGTTTAAAACAGGTCTATCCAAAGGAGGATTGTTTAAAAAGAGAAAAGATTCCATTTGATATTTAAAATTAACACAAAAACATGTTAAAATAATTTCACTTCCATATTTGTAATTTGGAACATAAAATGGTTATGATCTGACTGATAACTTCAATTCAGAAAACAAATTTATCTGTTTAGGTTACAAAGCAACAGAAAGCTGTATAAGCTCCCTTTACTGTATGTTAAGGTCACAGGGAAACAATGTAGGAACAAATACAAATTATTTGTATTAATTATTAAGTATTCTATCCTTAGCTGTCAGTGACTGATGGGGAGATAAATTTCACATATCTTTCTGAAGTTGGAAATTTTAGTTGATACACAAGAGATATCATGTGTAAGTGTGCACTGTACATTTAAGATGTATTTAGCTGGGCGGTGGTGGCGCACACCTGTAATCCCAGCACTCGGGAGGCAGAGGCAGGTGAATCTCTGTGAGTTTGAGGCCAGCCTGGTCTACAAAGCGAGTTCCAGGACAGCCTCCAAAGCTACAGAGAAACTCTGTCTTGAAAAAACAAACAAACAAAACAAACAAACAAACAAACAACAACAACAAAAAGATATATTTAAATTGTAATGATCATTACTAGTAACCTACTAACTTTACTGACCAGTTCTGGGTACTTTTGTCAAGTAGAAATAGAACACATATGATAATTACCATGCCAAATATTTTAGCTTAAATATAAACATTAGTAAAGTAGTATAGTTTAATTTTAGCACTAATTATACTGATGAGGATGGAATATTTTGACTAGAAGCAATGAATCACCATTTCTATTTGGAGGCAGTGGGTAGTGTTTTATTGTCAGCCAGAATGGAATACAAAAGTGAGCAGTAAATTCACTCACGGGAGTCTGCTTTTCAACTTAATTCTTGGCACATGTGAGCTATTTTACACTTAGATTTGGCTATTGGCTTGTGCTATCATCTTACTTTAGCATTTTCTTATGGAAACTAGGAAGAAAAACCTAGAGAGTTTGATGCTCTCAAGAATTTCTTGAGATAATGAGTCCCTCTGAGAAATGAGAAAAATGTGTTCCATGGGGGCAGAAACAATGGCAGCAGAAAAATGGTCGGGCAGGGAAAAATTCAAAGCCATCTTTGTTTTTTTGTTTCTTGTTTTTTCATTTCACCTTTGTTTTGTTCACACTTAGCCTATCATAACCCACAACTCATTTAAAACACATTCAAGTTTATAACTGATGGGAATATTATGATGTGAAAACTTGGTGTGGAATAAAGCAGTACAGCCCAAAGATTACGTGTTAACATGTGAATACAATGTGACATCACAGAACATGTTAGAGAAAGGAGCAGAGTCTGTGTCAGCGTGTTCTCTCCTAAGTGCATCTACATCTAAACACATTCTGCTGTGTTGTGACTTAGTCCGTTGCCACAGCACTGAGAAACGGAAGACTTTACTAATAGAACTTTAATTATGTGTAATCAGAAAAGTCGATGTCAAGGATCCATTAGCTCTTTGAATTTTATTTTTTCGATCTGATTTTGATGATTTTTGCCTCACTGGGATTTGTCCAGCCACCAAGCTTTAAAACAGCACAGATTTCGTGTGCCTTTCCCTAGTTCATACCCTTTAGCCAATAGATCCACTGTGGTGTCTGCCTTTCAGAGATGATTCTTTCTCTCAACTCCACGGTTACAAGTGCTTCTTCACTTAAAAAATAATGTCATTATTTAATTTTTTGAGAGAAGGTCACCTTGAACTCCTGCCAATCTTCCTGCTTCAGTCCCTGAGGAATGGGATGACAGGCATGCATGCTACAGCCTGTTTCATTTGTTAATTTAGTGTCTCACTGCTTCTAACTACCCTTCACTTTGCTGCTAAAGGAAATTTTCTAAAACTTAAGTATTGTCAGCCCATATATAAAGGACATCCTGAAATGGAAGTCCTTGGCCTAGAAAAAAGGCATATATTCTTAAATACTTATTTTTAGTCAGAGAAAATTTACATTTCCTGCTTTACCTAAGAACTTAAAAAATTTGTGTGTGTGTGTGTGTGTGTGTGTGTGTGTGTGTGTGTGCTCATATGTGTGAGTGTGGGCATGCGTGTGGGATTAGAGGACTATCTCAGGTGTTCAGTCTAACTTTCTTCCTTGCTTCAGATCAGTATTCCCCAAGATCTGGCCCATGGGCTTCCAGAGATTCTCCTCCCATCTTGCATAAGAACACTGGGATGACAGACACATGCTACTGCATCTGGATTTTACATGGGTATCAGAACACCGGGATACACACACACACACACACACACACACACACACACCTGCTTCTGGCTTTACACAAGTATTGGGGTCCAACCTCAGGAGCTTATGCTTGTGTGAAAAGCCCTTTGTGCACTGAGTCATCTCTCACTCTGACTTCTAATGATTTCCTCTCTACTTCATGCATTTGAATCCTTGGTACCAAAGGACAAAGCTCGGAGGTGGCTCCATGCACCTGTAACCCATACTGGCGGGGATAAGGCAGGGACAAGAGAATCCCCAGTTTGCTAGTTGACCTGTCTACCAAAACAACTCCATCAAGAGACCTTGCCTCAAGAAAACAAGGTGGAGCAGCAACAGAGAAAGAAACTTTAAAAAAAATGTATTTATTACATATACAGTGTTCTGTCTGCATGTATCCTTGCAGGCCAGAAGAGGGCACCAGATCTCATTACAGATGTTTGTGAGCCACCATGTGGTTGTTAGGAATTGAACTCAGGACCTCTGGAATAGCAGCCAGTGCTCTTAACCTCTGAGCCATCTCTCCAGCCCCAGAGAAAGAAACTTAATGTCAAATTCTCCACATGCAAATGAACATATGGGCACTCACACACACACCCACAAGTACATTTGCAAATACCCTGATTAAAATGTTACAATTATCATTAACAAGGAAATGTAAGGACAACCATAATTCCTTACATATATATGTAAATATATATTTGTTGATGTAAAATATATGTGCAGCTATTTTTTTAAAGGTAGTGATTTTATCTTTATTTATAGCCAAATAGTATTCCATGGTGTATATGTATTATTTTTTCATTATTCACTCATCAGTTTTAGATAATTCAGTTGTCTCCATTTCCAAGCTCCTATGTATAGAGAAGCAAAGAACATGGCTGAGCAAATATCTGTGGTATATGATGTTGATTCCTTTGGGCAAATGCCAAGGCGTAGTATAGCTGTGTCATATGGAAAATTTATTATTACTTTTAGCTTTTTGAGAATTCTCCATACTGATTTCCATGTGTCTGCACTGTCTGCTGTCCCACCACCAATGAATGAGGCTCCTCCCATCCTCACCAGTATTTATTGTCAGTTGTTTCCTTGATCTTATCCATTCAGACGAGAGTGTGGTGGCATCACAAAAGGGTTCTAATTTCCATTTTTCTAATTGCTAAGGGTGCTGAACATTTGTGTGCTATTTCAGCCATTTTATGTCTTCTTTTAAGAATTTTCTGTTAAGACTTAAAGCCCATGTTTTGAGTGATTTATTTTGTTTTTGACCATATTTTGAGTTCTCTGTATATTCTGGATATTCATTTTCTGTCAGTAGTACAACTGGCAAAGATTTTTCTCCCACTCTGTGGGCTTATTATTCACTCAACTGATTATTTCCTTGGCTGTGCAGAAGACTTTTTGCCTCATGAGGAACCACTTGTCAATTGTTGGCCTTAATTTCTAGGCTAATTCAGAAAGTCCCTTTCTACAATGATATCTTGGAGAGTACTGCCTATGTTCTCTTCTAACTTTTTCAGTGTTTTAGGTTTCACAGTGAGGTCTTTGGTCCATTTGGGGTTGGTTTTTGTGCAGGGTGACAGATAGGGATCTAATTTCATTCTTCTACATGTGGACATCCAGCTTTCCTAATATCATTTGTTGAAAATACTGTATTTTCCCCAGTGTATAAAACATATTTGGCATCTTTGTCAAATATTAGATGGTTGTGATTATGGGTATTCATGTTTGAGAATTCCGTTTTGTTCCATTAGTCTATATGTCCATGTTGGTGCCAGTGCCATACTGTTTTTACTGCTATGGATCTGTGATATGTCTTGAAATCTAGAATAGTAATCCTTCCAGAATTGTTCCCTTTGCTCAGATTTACTCAGGATATCCAGGATCTTTTATAGTTCCTTTTTCTCTATTTCTGTGAAGAATGAGATGGAGATTTTGATTAGGATTGCATTGAATCTGTAAGTTGCTTTTGATAGCATGGTCTTTTCACAATATTAACTCTACCATCCACGATATGGAATGTCTTTCCATTTTCTAGTGACTTCCCCAGTCTCTTTCTTCAGAGATTTAAGTTTTCCTTGTGGGGTCTTTCACTCAATTGATTAGGTTACTTCCAGATGGAACTAGAAAACATTATATTGAATGAGATGGTCCAAACCCAGAAAGACAAGCACATATTCTCCATCATTTGTGGTTCCTAGATGAGAGAGATGTGAGCATACAGCCTTGAGTAACTGCAGAAACCAGGGAAGTAAAATGTTACCACAGTGGAGGGGAAACAGGAGGCAGTTAGGAGAATGAATACTAGAGAGGGTAATAGCAGGGTCCAAGTGATACAAAGGGGAAATGGGAAACCCAGGGTCTGGGGACTTTACTGTGGGAAGTCCGTACAGAAGGAGAGGGAGGGAAGAGGGGAAAGTCATACTAAGAATGTTGGAAAAAGCCATGAAATCTTATTTTTATTTACCTAAAATTGCATACAACACATACAAATGTATGTGTATATAAATACATACATAGATTAAATGAAGTTATACCATTAGGGTTGACAATGCTCACTCTAAGAGCTAAAGCTTACAAAATATTCAGTACATGCATGCTAACCCCCTTTCAAGTTGTTTATTAAAGGAATCAAGAAGTTCAATACAGAACACTCCTGAGATTGAAGGTAAGTCCCTATTGTTGAAGATACCATGCATTTCAGACATGGAATTCAGAGGATCTGAGCTGGATCTGAACTGGAAGCCTCCTTCCTGAGGACTAGCTTTTACAATAATGCAAGCTTCCCAGGGGGGGAAAGCAACCAATAGTCCCCACCCAGCTGTGAAGTCTATAAACCATAATGATTAATAGCATGACAAGATCTCACTAAGGGTATGATAGTGGCACTTATATCTTGGTGGTAACCAACATCTCTCTAATTGGACTTAATTCTTGCTCAACAGGAGGGAAATCATGCCTGGTACTGCAAACGTAGCCAATGACATATGGGCAAGAGGTCATGGATCTTAAAAGATAATCTGCTACTGCCACTTTACCAACCCATCATAATTCCTAACAACATTCTACATGCTTATCCTTATAGCCAGATAAATTTAGTTCTTACTCATCATCAAAAGTTTCTCTTTGTAGCATACAGAAACCATTACAGAAAATCACAACTGTTCAAAATGGAGAGAACAGCTGATCCTGGAGTACACAGCCTAATGGGTATATCTACAACACAGCACCTGGGCTTAAGGCTCATTGAAGAAGAGGGGGTGGAAAGACTGTAAGCCAGACTACCAGGATATTTGATGTGAGATTGTGACTCCTTGAAATGACAGGGCTGCTTCACCTACGATAGCCCAACAATATGTCTGCCTGAACATGACCTGAACAAGAACAATGTCAATAGAAACACTAAAACAGAAGGGGGAAATCTCAGGGGCCCTCCCTCTAAACAAACAAATACAATGAGGAAATTGCCAATGAGGAATGCTGAAGGGGGAGAATTAGTTTTCCCCAGGGGTCAGCTCCCTAATTGGTTATCCAAGTAGTCAGTCATATCCCTATATATCTTAATTAAAGAAAAATGGGGGTTGGGGATTTAGCTCAGTGGTAGAGCGCTTGCCTAGCAAGTGCAAGGCCCTGGGTTCGATCCTCAGCTCAAAAAAAAAAAAAAAAAAAAAAAAAAGAGTACTCTAGCACGCATGAATTCTGATGAGAAGTCAGCTGTTGAGGCTTTCCCCGCACACAATGAATTAATTGTCTCTCCTTTACTATTTGCCGGGTGGTGGTGGTGACGGCGCACACCTGTAATCCCAGCACTTGGGAGGCAGAGGCAGGTGGATCTCTGTGAGTTCGAGGTCAGCCTGGGCTACAGAGCTAGTCCAGGACAGGCACCAAAACTACAGAGAAACCCTGTCTCGGGAAAAAAAAAAATGGGCCATGAGTTTAAGAGAGGATGGGGACTGGGTGGGGGACATGGGAAGAGTTGGAAGGAGAGAAAAGAAGGTAAGAGAAAATGTAAATATATTTTAGTTTTTAAAAAGAAATAAAACCTTTAAAACATAGGTTGTAAATTTAGAACTACTATAACATCATTGAGCATTTCCAAATATGAAAAATGTATAGAACAAATTTGAAAAATATTAAAAATGGATAATAGAGCTAAACAGATATTTCTCAAAGGAGGACATAAAATCAATCAATAGATTTTGCTAAATGTTATTGATCATCAGGGAAATGCAAATCAAAGCCACAGTGAGCAAAGACCAGGTGTTATCAAAAAAGATAAGACTGGTGAGGGTATAGGAAAAAATAGCTGTTACAGAACAAAGTTTAAGAAAGCAAGACATTATGGAAGACAGTTTGAAGGTCCACAAAGAATAAAATATGGAGCTAGCATATGACCCAGAAGTTTCACTACCGGATATTCAACAGGGAGAATAGCCATTTGTACCCCTAACCCACTACTTACAATGCAAGAGAAATGGGCATCAAGTGAGACTGTTAAAGAAAATGTGGCGTAATGCATTTCAGTCTACACAATGGAGGGCAGGAGGAGGGGAGGGAGGGGAACCAGGATTGGTATGTAATATGAAAAAAAATCTTTAAAAAAAAAAAAGCCCACTGGCCTTGAGAAATAAAGAGTGGAACACTGGTTACCAAACATTGTACTGATCAATGGAGGCTGAACTGCAGTTAGATGAGAGTAAGATATTTTGGTGTGCTGTTGCACAGTAGGGTGACTGAAGATAATGATTTCATACTGTATATTTCAAGAAGCTAGAAGAAAGTATCCTGAATGTGTCCATAGCACACATTTTGGAGATGTTCAATCTGATTTATGCACCACTCAGTATCTATATGTGTTAAAACATCACATATTACCACATTAATACAAAATTGCATGGTTTGTACATTGGCTAAAATAAGTTTACTTTATAAAGTATATTTCTTCTGGACAGTGTAGAGTGGGTCATTGGAATACTATGACAATCTGGGTCTTTTCACTGGAATTTAGTAACATAGGGTAAGTTTTTTGTTTTTTGTTTTTTTTCTTACAAAAACGGAGTAAAGGTATTGCACATTTGCATGATATGAATGTTATTTGTAATATATATATATATATATATATATATATATATATATATAATGTAGATAAGAGAAAGTGTAAATGAGAGAGTGTACTGAATGTGTTTGTTGAAATTAAATACAAACAGACAAGTTCTACTGCTCCTAATAATCTTATCACCCATGCATGAAGTTGACAAAATCAATCAGCACAGGCTGGAGAGATGGCTCAGAGGTTAAGAGCACTACTTGCTCTTCCAAAGGTCCTGAGTTCAATTCCCAGCCTCACAACCATCTGTAATGAGATCTGGTGCCCTCTTCTGGTCTGCAGGGATACATGCAGACAGAACATTGTATACATAATAATAATAAAAAACAAACAAAAAATCAATCAGCACAGTGTTATTATCAGTATGCTATCCCAGGTGAGGTTCCTTTGGAATTTGTTGTCAACCATATTTCAGTATCTTGTAGTGTATGAAATGAAGAAGACATATGTATATTGATTTTTGTTAAATTTTACCAGCTTATTTCTTGCCTTTATTCTTATTTCATACATCTTTAGGATAATTTTCTCTCATTCCATTGTCCTTTTTATATCATTTATTATTATTAGTGTTTTGTCTGCTTGTTTATCGGTGCACCTCCTTTGTGCCCATTACCTACAGAGGCCAGAAGTTCAGAAGAGGGCATCAGATCTCCTGGGACTGTAGTTACAGATGGTTGTGTGGAGTCATGGAGACACACTGGGGACAAAAGAACACTAGTTGCTTTTCCAGAGGACTGGGGTTCGATTCCCACCATCTACATGATGTCTAATAACTGTGACTTTCATTCCAGAGGATCAATTGCCCTCTCCTACCCTCCATGAACACTGCATGCACATGCTGCATAGACATATAGGCTGATAAAACACCAGTACACACAAAAAAATGTGTCAGCACTTTGCTAGGTTCTGAAAGCCATATGAAAGATGGATGAATCATGGTATGTTCTACCTCAAGGGAACTAGTAATGATTCAATAAGCATTCTTCTTGCATATGAAAAGTGAATTGAATAAGTTGTGGAAATCATTGTACAATGAGCTTTTGTGAGATCATATAAACTGCATACAATGCCTTAATGGTTAAAGGAGAGAAATGTAAGGAAAAAAAGAAATTGTTCAAAATGCCAAAGATATGTTTGATTCTGACTGTAAAATCCAGCTTTATTTATATATATTTATTTATTTTTGATGGACAAGATTCAGGAAGACTTTAAGAGAACTAGAAAGTACAAGAATAAAAGTATTAAAGATTTGATTAAAACTGTAGAAATTACCATTGTATTTTTTAGTATACTGTTTCTTAAAGAGTGTGAAATTTCACTGTAGGTCTTCTAAGAGTGTACTTCTGATTACGGAGTAGAAGCCATAGATAGTTTTACAGAATGATACTAGATCTACACATGTCAGGAAAAAAATAGTAGAGTTCTGATTTTTGCATGTAGATGAGATATTTGTGTTATTAAAATGTATTATTGGGGAAAAGATCCACAGACATGTATTTCAGACCCTGAGATGTCTAAGAAACCTCACCAAAGACAAAAAGGCTGTAATCCTGAAAGTGTGAAGCTTATAAGGTTAGCTGTTTTGGAAGATCAAAAAAGGTCACTTCTCACAGCTTGTGAAATGAATATATCTAGCAGAATAACACTAATATAGGTTTCTGGCTTCAAGATTTTATTTTCATAGGATCATCATAATAGTGCCATGGAAAACAAAATAATATAATTAATCAGGCTATAAGAGCTTATGTTAATAGGGTTATCATTGGTATTCCTTATTTTGTGACCAAGAAGACCCTTGTTATCAACCTCTTAAATGCTCCCTTTACTTCTTTGTTCCTAAGGGTGTAGATGAGGGGGTTCAGCATGGGTGTGATGATCCCATAAAATAGGGACACCATCTTCCCCCGGTCCTTGGAGGCAGGGGATGGTGGCTGCAGATACATATAAATGGCAGTACCATAAAAAAGTACCACTACAATTAGGTGGGAGCCACATGTCCCAAATGCCTTTCGCCGACCTTCAGCTGACCTTATTCTCAACACTGCTTGGACAATAAAAGTATATGAGGTAAGGATGAGAGACACAGGTATTAAAAGAAAGACAATACTTACAAAAAAGAGTTCAGTTTCAATTGTTGTGGTATCCACACAAGACAATTTGAGCAGGGCAGGGATCTCACAGAGGAAATGATCCACTTCCTTGTGACCACATCGTGGCATCTGAAGAGTCCATGTAGACTGCAATACTGAGTTGCTGAAGCCACTGATCCAACATACAGCTGCTAACTGGAGACAGCGCCTGTGGTGCATGATGACTGCATAATAGAGAGGCCGACAGATGGCTACAAACCTGTCAAAGGACATGACGCCCAGGAGAAAACATTCAGTGCAACCCAAGGCCAGGAAAATGAAAAGCTGGGCCACACAGCCACCATAGCTGATGACCTTCCGGGTGCTGCATATGTTGATGAGCATCTGTGGGACTGTGCTGGTGGTGTAGCACAGGTCCAGCAGGGACAGGTTAGTGAGGAAAAAGTACATGGGGGTGTGGAGTTTGGCATCCAGGCGGGACACAAGAATGATCATCATATTACCAAAGATGGTCAAGATATAGGACACAAGAAACACCACAAAGAGCGGCAGCTCCAGCCATGGCCGATCTGAAAACCCTAAGAGAATGAATTCCTCTGAGATGCTCTCATTCACCAGACTCATGTCAAATGGTACAGCCTCCGGGTCCCTGGAAGAACACAAAGGGTTAGTAAGTGGTGAATGTGATTATTGGCCGCATCAGTTAGTTATGAACTGACAATGCCAGAGAGTTTCTTGCATTTATAAGCTGATCCTGTTAGGTTTGAAAAATAGACTGACAAAAGGTTAAGCATCTGTCAAACCTTTCATAGGTGTTTATGGATTCCTATGTAACAGTTCATAGCAAAGTGATTTCAAGTCACAGCACTGTATGAGTTTCTAGAGCAACAGAGCTTCTCCTTTGGGGTTCCTGTTCCATGGATGGGTCTTCTGGGGTCTTTCTACCCAGATTCCTGCTGTTGGGGGGGGCATATAGATATTGTTCCTATTATTTGAATTCACTTAAATCTCTCCCCAGAATCAGTGGGAGTGTCTGGTTGTAGGCATTTGTTACTACTTAAACCTTGTTTCCCCATTATTCCTGCTCTTCCTTCAAATAAATCCAGATGTTATGGCATCTATCTAGAAAGTTTTGGACACAATGTCAGGAGACTTGTCCTCTTAGGCTCATGGTACAGAATCTACACAGGATTGTTTGCTGGTGTGATAATGAGGCTGGCAGGCCTGGCTCATCCACCCCAAAACCTCTTTTGTAACTAGTTTCATTGCCCTACAAAATGTGTCCTGTGCTCTGATCTTCAGGTTCCTCCTTTGTAGGACAGAAATACAAATGCATTTTCTGGCCTGTTGAGAATCACAGGGTCACTCCACTCAGCCTGATCCTGGTAGGGAACACAGTAGTTCCAAATGGGTCAGTGATACAGATGGTTATGTTACAACCCTAACTGTTGGCTTCAATCCCAGGGGCCAAGACATTATCTTCTGTGTAAACTGTTTGGCAGTGCATGGTCCCCAGGAGCACAAGTACTGGGCCACAGGAGCACAGGTGCTCGGCCACAGGAGCACAGGTGCTGGGCCACAGGAGCACAGGTGCTGGGCCACAGGAGCACAGGTGCTGGGATACTTTGCGTGGATTGAGAAGAATCCTAAATATCTTAGAAGGAGTGATGTAGCAAGTCCAGCATATAAAATAACAAATCCCAAAGAAATCGCCCTAAGAAACTGTGTTCAAAGTGACTTTATCAATTTGAGAATGTATTTTTATCAGTTTTATCCGTAGTCATTAAATATTAGCAATGGGTATTGATTTCCCCCACTTATTCTAAAATATTTACCCCTTCCTCTGCTGGGATTTTATAAAACAAGATAAGAAATACTATTTCAATGTATTTGTGTGTGTGTGTGTGTGTGAGTGTGTGTGTGTGTGTGTGTGTGTGTGTGTGTGTGTGTGTTGGTTGGTGCTTGTTAGTACACACAAATGCTGAAGCACATATAGGAAGGTCAGAGGGCACCCTGGGCTACTTTTGTCTTTGACTTTGGTGGGGACCAAATTTCTCTTTTGTTGTTCATGTTATATAAGGCAGACTAGCTGGCCCTCCAGATTGAGGCCACTTTCCTATCTGTGTCTCATCTCCCTAGAAGCACTGAGATTCTGCAGAGCAGAGTGTGCTCTAACTAAAGTGTTTTTCTGGGGGGAGGGGTTGACTCAGGTCCTCACATCTATGCAATAAGACATTTATCTGCTGAGCCACTTTCTCATTGTCTCAGTATAGTTTTTATTTCTGGAGTTATGGTCTCATGTATCCCAGGCTGGCTTCAAACCCGCTCACATTCTGTTCCTGTGACACCTCCTTGTTCTATGTTTTCCAAATTACCTCATTTTCTTAGGAGAAAGTCTTTCAAGTATGATGTTTTCTAAATTTGTAAACAATAAGTTTTTCTCCACAGACAACTAATAAAAAGAAGGTTTTTCATAAAAATTTCTCTTTGAAGAAATGAACCCTGAAGGCAGAAGCTTGGGTTTCTATGCTACTCCAGCTTAGCTAGCTTTCCTGACAGCCCAGATCTGCTGGAGCCACAAGCAGAAGGGACAGCTGACCTGCTGTGAAGGCCATGATCCCCACCGAGATGACAAATGTCTCCTAATGCTCAAATTCTAATGCAAGTCTATTGAGAAATTTCTTATATATTCTACTTACCTCTGATTTAAGCATGAGAGACAGAAAAATTTGTTTTGACTTCCAAAACGCCTGGCATTCAAACAGAATTAACTCAAAAGGCACAAATATAATGCCATTTCCTTGTACTGGTCATACACTTGTTCAGGTGGAGTGGATTGTTCTTTAGTTGTGCTTGCTGGAAGTCTCAAGGTCTGCAGTCAGAGCAAACTGGATGGTGAGCAGGATGCACAGGTGATGCCCAGGAAGGGTGGTTCTGGAGTTGATTCAATTACACTTCAGAGAGCCGTTCACTATTTTTTAAAGAGATATTTTCTGGTTGAATTTAGAAAAAGGGGGAAAATACATTTTTCAGCCAAATCCTGAATTAGGCTTCTGGTAAAAATCTCAACACTGTTCCTCCCTTTATACTATCCGTAGGGGCAAACCAACCTCCTGATCCAATGGAAGACAGGAAGGAGATCTAGGAAGGGACGTCACTCTTTCATTGTTTGGTTCAGGATAAACATCTCCAGGGACCAGTTCCTTAACTGTGTGACACTACAGCAGTGATGATGAGGAACAACAACCACCAGAACATCTGAACAACTAACAACTGCATTGTGTGCCCAAAAGGGCTGTGTTTACACTTGTAATTTCTTATTCAATGAGTTCCCTAAAGTCATTCCATTACTGTTGTTCTTTTTCCTTTAAGTTTTTTGTTTTGTTTTGTTTTTTGAAACAGAGTCTGGATAGATACCCCAAGCTGTCCTAAAGATCAGGCTCCTCCTGCCTCGGTCTTCCAAGTGTTGAGATTAAGGAGTATGTCTTCAGTGGATTCACAGGGCTGTGTCTCTCCATATGGATTCACAGGGGTGTGTCTCCATATGGATTCACAGGGCTGTGTCTCCATATGGATTCACAGGGGTGTGTCACCACATGGAATCACAGGCATGTGTCACCACATCTGGTCATCATTTAATCATTTCTATCAGGAATAAGAAAATTCATTTTATGTTCCCTAAGATAACATCTAAAAGCATGTTCTCATACCATTTATTTCCACCCACATCAGGAAAGAGACTATTTGACCAATCTTGTCCAGTTGCTTATTAACTTTGTCTATTATGTATTTCATAAAAGAAAAATTGTGAAAACGTGTATTTATGTGCAATATATGCAGAATGTCTTTTCTTTCCTGGGTTCATTCTCTCTATAAATGTAACGAAAGTAAGCTCCAAATGGAGGTCCTTGGATGCCCATCATCCTTGGATGAAGTAGATTGGTGCTGCCAGGAGCAGACGTGTCTCACTGTCATAAGAACCTCGGGTTATAAACATCTTAAATGTCATATTCTACTGGTCTTAAAGTGCTTGACAGACACCTATCTATCTAAATATATCTGTTTGACCTTGAAAACAATACCTAACATTGTTACAAGTTTGATTATTATAGATGGCTTTTCTAGTAACTTGTATTTCTTAATTATACATTACATTTCAAAATGAGCTGCATAAGCACAAAACCCCAAACAAGAATAGAAACATACATACGTTATAACAAAAATAACTTCAAGTTTGTATCAATATAGCAAAGTCTATACCAATGTAAAATATTTGAGGTTAATAGTCATCTTTTTATCCTATATTCCTATATCACCACTAAATGATGACTAATATCCAAAACCTAATGAGTAACCCAAAACCACCCACCACACCTCTTGAGAATTTGGGCATCATGTCCTCTAGACTGCTCCCTGTGGTCCAGGGATGAGGACATCTTTAGGAGACCCTGAGAAGATTAAGATAATGGTCAAGTCCTGGGAGAGCTAACTGTTGTCTAGTCTTGGTAAGGTTGGAAAATGTAGGACTTACCTGAAGTCTGGCTGGAGTAGTCTGTGGGGCTGGACCATCTCTGTCAGGTTTTCTTTTGGGTCACCAGCCAGTGCCCAAATCATGGCATGAAAAATTGTTATTTGTAGTTGGAGTTTTCAGTCGCTCAGACCCAATCAAGAAAGCACACAGAAACTTACATTGTTTAGAAACTGTATGGCCATGGCAGGCTTCTTGTTATCTACTTCTTCTATCTTAAATTAACCCATTTCTGTTAGTCTATACTTTGCCACATGGCTTGTGGCTTACCAGTGTCTTTACATGTTCCTTTTCACGGCGGCGGCTGGTGGTGTCTCTCCCCAGCCTTCTACTTCCCAGAATTCTCTTCTCTCTTGTCCTGCCTATACTTCCTGCCTGGCCACTGGCCAAACAGCATTTTATTTTTACAGAGCGATATCCACAGCACTTCCCCTTTTCTTTTTTCTTTTTTTTTTAAAGGAAGGTTTTAACTTTTATATAGTAAAATTACATATAACAAAACAATTATCAAGCAAGAATTATAGTTACATTATTAAAGAAGATATCCTATCTTATATTGGTGAGTCTAAGGTTTTATATCTAACTTATCTTTTATCATAACTAAGCGAAATTATAACATTCTAGTCTCCAACCACATCAAAGACCTCAGAAGGATATAATATTACCTGAGAACCGGGAGAAGGATGCAAGCAACTTTCGGGAGTCTTGCAGGGTAGACAGAGACAGCTGGCAGCCTGAACAGTCACCTAATGTTCCTTTGTAATGTTGGGCCATTTGTCTTTGGCCCACAGGGCTAGAGTCTCTCGGTCACTTCTCTCAGTGTCCTGTAGAATGTCTGGCAGTTTCCTCTGCGAAGCAGGAACCTGAAGGACCATTTTGTCAAGCAAAGTTCAGTGGTCACCTTTCTATGGGCCCTGCATGTCCAGTCGATCAAGCAGTCCAGGCAAGAACAGTTTCTTGCCCAAATGGCTATTTTTGCCAAGGTGAAGATAAGATATGAAGTGGCTTTCAATACCCATCCTCCTCTCTGAAGTAAATCGGTGCTGTTAGGAGCAGATATGTCTCACTGTCCAGAAAGTCTAAATTTTAAAAGTATTTTAAATGCCATATTCTGTAGGTCTTTAAAGTATTTGAAGATTACCTATCTATCTGAAATATCTCTATGTATACCTAGAAGACTTAACTAACATGGCTACAAGTATGATTATTATAGATGACTAATTATTAATCTATTTTTAATTATCCATTACAATTTAAAATGAGTTATATAAACATAATACATTAAACACGAGTAGAAATATATACACAATATAACAAAATCAACTTTAAGTTTGTATCAATAGACTAAAAACTATACCATGTAAAACATTTAAAAAAAGTTATTGTTCTTTAGAAGTTCCTTAATCTACCCTTCATCCTATCATATCTATATCATATCCCCTTTTTATCTTTAGAAAGAGATTGCATAAATAATCAACCAGTTTTAAATAAAAATGTTGGTTTTTCTCTGTACCACACCAGAGGGTTCTTCTGACTTGGGAAACAAGAATCTCTTAACCTTTTCTTTTAGCAATATATCTGGGTTTAGAGAAGGAGTGAGCCAATTCCATCTCCAAAGCCAGCTTGATAATTTTGGGAATGTGGGCGTAGTTTCTCTTACTACTTCCTGATGGAGGGGGGCGCTGTATCTTATGGGGACACAAAGAAAATTTTAGGATTATGGAGTAGTCCATGAGGGTAAATCTCTGAGCAGTTGCCTTGAAACCATTCTGGATGTTGGATCATCTGGGCCATGGTGTCATCAGAGACCTTTCAGGTGGTCTTGGCTGATCAAACCTGATGTATCTTAATCTGGAACAAATCCACAGCCTCTGGCTTTCTGTGGAAACAAAAGCAGAGACTCTTTTCCAAAGCAACATAGCCTTATATCCAAAATTTGAAGTCAAGGTACCTTTAAAATTTACATATTTGTTTAATTCAACAGCTTTTACGATCAAATCTTTTTCAGCAGTTAAAAATCCCAAAGACAAGACAAACCAGATTCTCTGTGTAATATCCATCTTTGTCAAGACTGAAACACCGCTGTGGCTGCTGGATCCGCCCACCTCAGCTTCCCAACATGGCAGTGGTACAGTTTACCACCAGCTCTGGGTCTGGAGCCATGTGTACCATCAACTATCAGAAGCAGTTCTATCAAAGCAGCGCATAGCCTAGAAATCTTTTCTTTTAACTGGCAAAGGCTAAATCCACCATGCAGCAGAGCAAAGTGCTGCTTGTAGATTCCTCATTCCTACCAAACGGCAGGTCAGACGCACACGCCAGGAACCAGCCATAGTAGCTCAAACCAGCAGACTGCCACTAACTTGAGACAACTAGGAAGCTGTTTTTAGCTCCGTTTTAGAATCTTTTTTGTCAGGTTTTAGGTGGAAACTCTTGCCAATACGTTGGTTGCCATTTGTAGTTGGAGTTTTCCTGCCTGGCCCAGTCCAGACAAATCTCTCTTACCTGCCAGTCCCACAGTTGCTCAGACCCAACCAAGAAAGCACACGGAAACTTACATTGCTTACAAACTGTATGGCCGTGGCAGGCTTCTTCTTCTATCTTAAATTAACCCATTTCTGTTAGTCTATACTTTGCCACATGGCTTGTGGCTTACCAGTGTCTTTACATGTTGCTTTTCATGGCGGCAGCTGGCGGTGTCTCTCCCCAGCCTTCTACTTCCCAGAATCCTCTTCTCTCTTATCCCGCCTATACTTCCTGCCTGGCCACTGGCCAAAAATATTTTATTTTTACAGAGCGATATCCACAGCAGTTATTAGTTATGAATGCTCAGCCTTTTCTTTGCTCTTCTTCTAATGTGTTTCTCTTTATCTATGATTTATGTGAGGGCTTTTTACCTTTCTCTTTTCTGTCTATCTTCTATGGAGTTTCCTCTGTGTCTGGCTGCCTGGCTTCTGGCCACAGGCATCTCCCTTTCTTTCTCCCTTACTCTCATTCCTTCCCTCTCTTTCTTCTCTCCTTCTACTTATTCTCTCTGCCTGCCAGCCCTTTCTACTACTGCTCCCTACTGCCTAGCTATTGGCTCTCCATCTTTTTATTAGACCAATCAGGTGTCTTAGACAGGCAAGATGAAACAGCAACATGTCTTTATATACTTAAACAAGTGAAACATAAACCAATGTAACACACTTTTACATAGTTAAAGCAATTTCCCACAACATGAACAAATGTAACACATCATTGCCAAGTTACATAATAATCCACAAAACAAATGTCATTATGAATCCTCAGGGGACAGGGGATGAGACATTTAACTGAATTTCCCATAGAGGAAGAAGAAATGTGACATAGAACCAAAAGTGTTCTGGAGTCAATCAATAAGACATGCCTACAGTGACCACTAGTTAAAACAGGCAGAGGGGCTTCCCTACTCTTTCTTACTTTCCTACCACTCCTGAGTGAAGCCGTTACTGATACTATGATTTCAAAAGTATGGACTCTAGAACTTTAAAAACTAACTTTTGTTGTTTCAATGCATCAAGAATTGGACAACATATTATGGTGGCTTTGGGTGATGAATACAACTGATTTTTTCATTGAGTCCAAGATTTTAACTTCTGGGAACTAACAGAATTCATCCTATATTGTGGTTGCCAGAACCATAGACCTTTTGGATTAGAAGGGATCTTACAAGCTGTGTAGTCTGACATTCTTCCTATATTGTGGTTGCAAGAACCATAGACCTTTTGGATTCAAAGGGATCTTACAAGCTGTGTAGTCCGACTTCCCTCCAGGATTTGTGAATGTCAGAGATATTAACCCATTTGTGCCACCCATATCTTATAGTGTGACATCTAGGACAAGAATTAGAACAGATTCCAGCAGCTCTGTTCTCAGATGACAAGCCATCAGTCCAAAGTCTACACAACACCCAATATGTCATACCTTCATTTTCTCTGTTTTATTCTTTGGTCATTCACAGACGTCAATGTATCAAGTTCGATTTCACTGTAAAAATATTTCTAAAAAAAGAACTGATATAGGAAATCATTAAGTAGATTTTAATTTGGTCTTTATTTTATATGCATTTCTATTTTCTAAGATTGTCAGAAATGGTCCACTTAATTAGCATGGTATAGCTTCAATAACTTTATGAGTGCTTTCTTCTGTAGTACTAAAATTAAATTCTTGATTTTTACCCATTGGTAGGGATTCTGCTCTTTATGAAAGAAACTATATTTCATGAGCACCCTTCCAATACTGATGTCAATGACATCAGGACAAAGCAAGTCCTACTCCATGCTGAACAAATCCATGCCTTAAAAACATCTTCAAGAGTTTTGAAATTCTGATTCCTTAATTCGTCACTCACTCCCTATTCTATGAATTCATTTCAGTTGCAAAATAGATTGATTAAAGTGAAAATCCCAGAGCTGAAACCATAGTGTATTAGTGTTTGTCTTAGTTACGTTTCTATTGCTATGATAAAAAGCAATGACCAGAAGCAACTTGGGGAGGAAAGGGTTTATTTCATCTAATGCTGGCTGGTCCATCACCCATGTAACTCAGGGAAGGAATTCAAGGCAAGAGACCAGAGAAAACTTCAACTACAGAAATCAGAGGCAGGAGCTGAAGCAGAAACCATGGAGAAACATGTATTGCTGATTTGCTTATAATGCCTTGCTTACCCTGCATTCTCCTGTCATCCAGGACCACCTGTCCAGGAATGGCAATGCAAACAGTAGGTAGGGCCTTTCTACATCAATTGAGAACTGAGAAAATGTCCTACAGACTTGTTTACAAGTCAATCTTATGGAGGCCTTTTCTCAATTAAAATTCCCTCTTCCAAGGTATACTTAGGTTTATGTCAAGTTGACAGAATCAACCAACACAGTGTTATTATCAGTATGCTATCCCAAGTCATGTTCTTATGGAATTTGTTGTCAATCATATTTCAGTATCTTGTAGTGTATGAAATGAAGTAGATATATGTATATTGATTTTTGTTAAAATTTACCGGCTCCTTTCTTGATTTTATTCTTTTTTCATACATTTTTAGAAAAATTTTCTCTCATTCTATTTTCCTTTTTGTATCATTTATTCTTACGTGTATTGGTGTTTTGTCTGCTTGTTTATCTGTGCACCTCCTTTGTGCCCATTACCTACAGAGGCCAGAAGTTCAGAAGAGGGCATCAGATCTCCTGGGACTGTAGTTATAGATAGTTGTGTGCAGTCAGGTATACACTGGGAACCAAAGAACACTAGTTGCTTTTCCAGAGGAATGGAGTTTGATTCCCACAATCTACATGGTGTGTTACAACTGTCCTTAACTCTAGTTCCAATGGATCAAATGCCTTCTTCTACCCTCTATGAACATTGCATACACACGGTTCATACACATTTAGGTAGACAAAACACCAGTACACATAAAAACTAAAATAATATTCTTCAGTACCTTGCTGAGTTTCAAAAGCCATATGGAACATGTATGAATCATGGTATGTTCTACCTCAAGGAAGCTAGTAAAGATTTGATAAGCATTCTTTTTGCATATGAAAAGGGAATTAAATAAGTTGTGGAAATCCTTGTATGATGAGCTTTCATGAGATCACTTAAACTGCAAGTAGTGCTCTAATGGTTAAGGGAGAGAAATGTACGGACTGCAGAAATTGTTCAAATTGCCAACAAGAAGTTTGATTCACATTGTAAAGTCCAGCTTCATTATTTTTATTTATTTATTTTTGGTAGATGAGATTGAGTTAGATGTTAAGATAAGTAGAAAGTCAAAAATAAAAGAATGGAAGATTTGATTAGAACTTTACAAATTATAATTGAATGTTTTAGTATACTTGGTGTTTCTTAAATAGTATTGTGTGTACTTCTGTTATGGAGCAGAAGCTATAGACAGTTTGTAGAATTATGCTAGATCTATATTTGTCAGAAAAAATAGCACACTTCTGATTTTTGTATGTAGATGTGAATATTCACGTGTACTAAAATGTATAATTTCTGTGGAAGAGATCCACAAACATGAATTTTAGACCCTGAGATGTCTAAGAAACCTTGCCCAGCATAAAAATGGTATAAAGCCTGCAAATGTGAAGCTTGTAGGGTTAGCAGATTGGGAGGATCATAAAAAGACACTTCCTGTGTCATGGAGAGCCTTCAGCTTTAGAGCTACAGGTCTGGCCCCTTCACATGCTCCAGACGTTCAGGGATGATGTGGATGTTGGGGTAGGATAACTATAGCCCTGGTTCTGGGACTGGGTGGTAGCTGGGTTGCTCAGCTTAACAACTTTCCCTTATCATCACCATTAAAGTGAGTTCTCCACCATTGCTGTGGGTAGCTCACACAATAAAGAAGGCAGCAAGAATCAGGGCCAGTTCTCCTGTTTCCTGCCCTCAGGGATGGCTCACCCACACCCACACCATCAGGGACAGCTCTTCTGTTTTGCCCATGAGAGGTGCAGGACCCACTCTCCCAACTGCTGAGGTTGGTAAGGGGCAGGTCCAGCTCTCCTGCTCTCATGTCCCAGAGGCCAGCTCTCCTTCCCACCTAGGGTGGGTGATAAGCAGGGTGGGAAGAACTCATTGATGCTACCACATCGTAGATGTGGGGGTGTCATCTCTTCTGTTCTCAATCTGGACCACTGGCTGCATACTCACTCCCTCACACCCCTGGCAAAAGTGTTAGCTCTGGTGTGCAACCAGGCAAAGTTTCATGGCCCACTATCCTGTGTGTTGCAGCTAGTGAGGGGAAGGGAGAGGTCTCTCAAGGCAACAACAGGATACCATCAAGAGTAGATCCAGTGAGGTCCCATATTGAATGTGTAGTAGAAGCCAGAGTCCTTCAACCAGACCAATGACTAATTGCAATGAACATTTCCAAGTTGGGATGTATGGATTAGTGGGTATAACAGTGTGACTCACTGTGTCACACTACAGCATCTGCACAGATGCTGTTATATGTTAATATGTGTTTTTTGTTTGTCTTTCAAACTTTATTTTATTTTTGGGAGGAGGTTGCAAGGGGAAGAGGTTGAAGAGCTGATAGGAAGGAATGGGGGATGAATGATATCCAGTTGCATGATGTGAAATCCACAAAGAATCAATGAAAAGATTAAAAAAATAGTCACATCTCAGGATTTGTGAAATGAATATACCTAGGCAGCAAAACAGTAATAAAAGTTTGTGTCAGCAAGATTTTATTTGAGGAGGATCATCATAGTATTTCCGTAGGGAACCAAACAATATAATTCATCAGGAAGTAAAAATGTATACTAATAGTGCTGTTATTTGGGCAACCCTTATATTTTAATCACAAAGACCCTTGCTATCAACCTCTTAAATGCTCCCTTTACCTCTTTGTTCCTAAGGGTGTAGATGAGGGGGTTCAGCATGGGTGTGATGATCGCATAAAAGAGGGACACCATCTTCCCCCGGTCCTTGGAGGCAGGGGATGGTGGCTGCAGATACATGTAGATGGCAGTACCATAAAAAAGTACCACTACAATTAGGTGGGAGCCACATGTCCCAAATGCCTTTCGCCGACCTTCAGCTGACCTTATTCTCAGCACTGCTTGGACAATAAAAGCATATGAGATAAGGATGAGAGTCACAGGTATTAAAAGAAACAGCATACTGATAAAGAACAGCTCTGCCTCATTTGCCGTTGTATCCACACAGGACAACTTGAGCAGGGCAGGGACTTCACAGAAGAAGTGATCCACTTCCTTGTGACCACATCGTGGCATCTGAAGAGTCCATGTAGACTGCAATACTGAGTTGCTGAAGCCACTGATCCAACATGCAGCTGCTAACTGGAGACAGCGCCTGTGGTGCATGACGACTGAGTAATGGAGAGGCCGACAGATGGCTACAAACCTGTCAAAGGACATGACGCCCAGGAGAAAACATTCAGTGCTACCCAAGGCCAGGGAAATTAAAAGCTGGGCCACGCAGCAACCATAGCTGATGACCTTCCGGGTGCTGCATATGTTGATGAGCATCTGTGGGACTGTGCTGGTGGTGTAGCACAGGTCCAGCAGGGACAGGTTAGTGAGGAAAAAGTACATGGGGGTGTGGAGTTTGGCATCCAGGCGGGACACAAGAATGATCATCATATTCCCAAAGATGGTCAAGATATAGGACACAAGAAACACCACAAAGAGCGGCAGTTCCAGCCATGGCCGATCTGAAAACCCTAAGAGAATGAATTCCTCTGAGATGCTCTCATTCACCAGACTCATGTCAAATGGTACAGCCTCTGGGTCCCTGGAACACAAAGGGTTAGTAATTGGTGAATGTGACTATTGGCCGCATCAGTTAGTTATGAACTGACAATGTCAAAGTGTTGCTTGCATTCATAAGCTGATCCTGTTAGGTTTGAAAAATAGACTGACAAAAGGTTAAGCATTTGTTAAACCTTTCATAGGTGTTTATGGATTCCTATACAACAGTTCATAGCAAAGTGATTTCAAGTCACAGCACTGTAAGAGTTTCTAGAGCCACAGAGCTTCTCCTTTGGGGTTTCTGTTCCATGGATGGGTCTTCTGGGGTCTTTCTACCCAGATTCCTGCTGTTGGGGCATTTAGATATTGTTCCTATTATTTGAATTCACTTAAATCTCCTCCAAGAATCAGTGGGAGTGTCTGGTTGTAGGCATTTGTTACAACTATTTAAACCTTGTTTCCCCACTATGCCTGCTCTTCCTTCAAATAAATCCAGATGTTATGGCATCTATCTAGAAAGTTTTTAGACACAATGTCAGGAGACTTGTCCTCTTAGGCTCATGGCACAGAATCTACACAGGATTGTTTGCTGGTGTGATAATGAGGCTGGCAGGCCTGGCACATCCACCCCAAAACTTCTTTTGTAACTAGTTTCATTGCCCTACAAAATGTGTCCTGTGCTCTGATCTTCAGGTTCCTCATTTGTAAGATAGAAATACAAATACATATCTGGCCTGTTGAGAATCCCAATGTCACCCCACTCAGCCTGACTCTATGGGAACACAACTTTGTGCTGAATGCTGACACAGTGATACAAGGACAAAAATGCCCAAAGATTTCCTTGGAGCTTCTTTTCCAAATGTCGTGCAATTGGTTATGTTACAACCCTAACCATCAGCTTCAATCCCTGGAGCCAAGGCACCATATCTGGAGTAAGGATGTTATGTCTGTGTAAACTGTTTGGCTGTGTCTGGTCCCCAATAACACAGGTGCTGGGCCACAGGTGTCAGAGTGCTGGGATACTTTGGGTAGAGTTAGTCGGAATCCTAAATATCTTAGAAGTAGTGATGTAGCAAGTCCAGCATCTAAAAAGTATGAATCCAGAGAAATTGCCCTAAGAAACTGTTGTTCAAATTGACTTTATCAATATGAGAATATATTTTTTATCAATTTTATCCATCGTCATTAATATTAGCAATGGGTTTTGATTTTTTTCCCTCAGTTATTCTAAAATAACTCCTCTTCTGGAATTTTATAATGATGAAATAAGATATTGATTTCCCAGGGTTCAAGGGGGCTTTGTTATGTGTGGCGTGGGATCTGATGGCAAAGATCTACGCATACTATGTTCTTATGTCTGTTAACTTTATTCCTCTAAGACAAAATTCTATCCATTCAGCTGTAGCTCCATCAGGCATTCAAGGCAGGAATAACTCTAGACATACCAAGCTCTATATCCATCTACTCTATTTCTCTGGGATGAATTCCTGTCTCCATAACTACAGTTCCATCCAGCTCCTTAACTCATAGTCCAGCTAACGACTAACTCCTATGCTTTCAGCCTCATCTTCGTCCTCTGTATCCTCTTTCTTCATCTCTACTACTCTCTACTCCTGGCACTCAGAAAACTCTGCTCAAGATCTGCTTACCCTCTATGGAACCTCTGTTGTCTTCTCTTCTCTCTTGCCATGCTGTTCTGTCTCTCTACAGAATATGTCTGCCTTTCTTTCCCTGGCACCTTGTTCCCTGCTCCTCAGGAATGATGTTTTATCTCTCACCTTGATATGCAAAAACCTCTTTTGTTCTCAGTCAGTTGCTCTGGAGAACCACTAGGCCTCCTCAAGGCAGGGGATGGCCTGAGCTTCATTAGCACAGGAAACACAGCTATGTGTCTCCTGCCAGCTTGTCTCCTAAGCTCAGCAGGGAGGTAGTAACTTAGTAGGTTCAGCAGGTCTGGGGAGCTGAACTGTTTACCAATTGGTCTCAGCACTCCAGGATTTCATAGAAGAAGACAGCTGGAATATTAAAGGCTGGATAACCCCAAATATCCATAATAAATGACTTTGCCTTTTGACAGACCCTTGGCAGGTCAAAGGTCAGCTTTAATACACAGCTGAATCTCTATGATATATTCTTGTAGGCCATAAGAATAAGAAATAATGTTTCAATGCAGTTTCGTGTGTGTGTGTGTGTGTGTGTGTGTGTGTGTGTGTGTGTGTGTGTGTCCTGGTTGGTGCTACTTTGTACACACACATGCGGAAGCACATATAGGAAGGTCAGAGGGCACCCTAGGCTACTTTTGTCTTTGACTTTGGTGGAGACCAAATTTCTCTTTTGTTGTTCATGTTGCATAAGGAAGGCTAGCTGGCCCTCCAGATTGAGGCCACTTTCCTATCTGTGTCTCATCTCCCTAGAAGCACTGGGATTCTAAAGAGCACAGTGTGCTCTAACTAAAGTGTGTTTTTTGGGGAGGGGTTGACTCAGGTCCTCACATCTATGCAATAAGGCATTTATCTGCTGAGCCACTTTCTCATTGTCTCAGCATAGTTTTTATTTCTGGAGTTATGGTCTCATGTATCCCAGGCTGGCCTCAAACTCATTCACATTCTGTTCCTGTGACACCTCGTTATTCTGTGTTTTCCAAATTACCTCATTTTCTTAGGAGAAAGTCTTTCAAGTATGATGTTTTCTAAATTTGTAAACAATAAGTCTTTCTCCACAGACAACTAATAAAAAGAAGGTTTTACATAAAAATTTCTCTTTGAAGAGATGAACCCTGAAGGCAGAAGCTTGGGTTTCTATGCTGCTCCAGCTTAGCTAGCTTTCCTGACAGCCCAGATCTGCTGGAGCCACAAGCAGAAGGGACAGCTGACCTGCTGTGAAGGCCATGATCCCCACCGAGATGACAAATGTCTCCTAATGCTCAAATTCTAATGCAAGTCTATTGAGAAATTTCTTATATATTCTACTTACCTCTGATTTAAGCATGAGAGACAGAAAAATTTGTTTTGACTTCCAAAACACCTGGCATTCAAACAGAATTAACTCAAAAGGCACAAATATAATGCCATTTCCTTGTACTGGTCATACACTTGTTCAGGTGGAGTGGATTGTTCTTTAGTTGTGCTTGCTGGAAGTCTCAAGGTCTGCAGTCAGAGCAAACTGGATGGTGAGCAGGATGCACAGGTGATGCCCAGGAAGGGTAGTTCTGGAGTCGATTCAATTACACTTCAGAGAGCCGTTCACTATTTTTTAAAGATATTTTCTGGTTGAATTTACAGATATGGGGAAAATACATTTTTCAGCTAAATACTGATTTTTGGCCTCTGGTAAAAATCTCAACACTGTTCCTCCCTTTATACTATCCGTAGGGGCAAACCAGCCTCCTGATCCAATGGAAGACAGGGAGGAGATCTAGGAAGGGACGTCACTCTTTCATTGTTTGGTTCAGGATAAACATCTCCAGGGACCAGTTCCTTAACTGTGTGACACTACAGCAGTGATGATGAGGAACAACAACCACCAGAACATCTGAACAACTAACAACTGCATTGTGTGCCCAAAAGGGCTGTGTTTACACTTGTAATTTCTTATTCAATGAGTACCCCAAAGTCATTCCATTACTGTTGTTCTTTTTCCTTTATGTTTTTTGTTTTGTTTTGTTTTGCTTTGTTTTTTGAGACAGTGCCTGGACATATTCCCCAGGCTTTCCTAAAGCTCAAGATCCTCAATTTTCCAAATGTTGAGATTACAGGGGTGTCTAACCACAGGGATTTAGGGGTTTTGTCACCACATCTAGTCTGTTCTATCAGAAAGAAGAAAATTCATTTTATATTCCCTATCACGCCATCTAAAATCATGTTCTCATAACTTTTATTTCCACAGCAGGAAAGAGACTGCTATTTAAGTGATCTTTTCAAATTGTTGTTAACTTTGTCTATGATATATTTCATATAAGAAAAATTTAAAAACATATATTTATATCTAATATATCCAGAATATCTTTTGTTTTGTGGGTTCATTCTCTCTACACCAAGTTACTATTAGCAGAGGATTATATGTGGCCTATTAAATTATCTTGTTTACAATCTAACTGCAATATGTCATTTATTTCAACCAGAATACAATATGTTTGTAGTTTCACTTTTATGATGTACAGGTTCACTTCAATTTACTTTTTAGACAGATAGATTTAGAAGATGTGCTTATAATTCTAAAAAAAATAAATAAATAAAACCCTAAACTTTAAACAAAATTGGAGAAAAATATCCAATAAACTACCAAATTAAAAATAAAATGACAAACTGATGTAGAGTAGCCAGGTTTGAGAAAAGCACCTCAAATGATCAATGTAAGAAAATAGATTCAATTATCAAGGAAGTCTATAATATAGAAATGATAAAATTCTATTTTCTCATCAGATTTTAAAAGGGAACTCAGTTTTGCAGGCTTCCTGAAGAGGAATAATGAATTAATTCCTTTTATTTATTTTTTTCATTTTTTTATTTGTTTTTGAGAATTTTATAAAATGTATTTTGATCATATTTGCCCTCTTCCCAACTCCTGGTCATTCATCTCCCCTCCTCAACCCACCCAACTGTGTCCTCTCATTTTGTTTAGACCTATCAATTCCAGTTTGTGCTGCCCATACATTATTCTTGGATGTGTGGCCTTCATTAGAGGATGGTCAACTCCCAAGGGGCTGCACTCTCACAGAACACTGACTGTCCCTCTACCAGAAGCTACCAATTACCAACAGATCTTTACCTAGGGATGGGACTTAGTGCCTTCCTCTATCCCCATGTGGGAATTTTGTCTGGTTTCATTCAGTTTCTTCATACTGTCTCAACCACCACGATTTCATATGTGGAATTCTTCTTCTGTGTACAGAAAACACTGTTTCTTTTGATTCTTAATATGTTTCAACCTTCTCTTCTGCAATGATCCCAGAGCCTTGAGCAGAGGAAGTGTGGTATAGATGTTCCATTTAGAGGTGAACATTCTGTCATCTCTCATTATTGTACCTTGACCAGTTGTGAGTCTCTAGGTTAGGTCTCCATATACTTGAAAGAAAGAAAGAAAGAAAGAAAGAAAGAAAGAAAGAAAGAAAGAAAGAAAGAAAGAAAGAAAGAAAGAAAGAAAGAAGGAAGGAAGGAAGGAAGGAAGGAAGAAAAGAAGAGAAGAGAAGAGAAAAGAAAAGAAGAGAAAAGAAAAGAAAAGAAAAAGCTCCTCTAATGAGGTTGAGAAATGCACTACTCTGTGGGCACCAAGTTAAGTCTGTAGTTAGAGTTTTCCTGCCTGGCCCAGTCAGGACAAATCTCTCTTACCCGCCAGTCCCACAGTTGCTCAGACCCAACCAAGAAAGCACACAGAAACTTACATTGTTTAGAAACTGTATGGCCGTGGCAGGCTTCTCGTTATCTGCTTCTTCTATCTTAAATTAACCCATTTCTGTTAGTCTATACTTTGCCACATGGCTTGTGGCTTACCAGTGTCTTTACATGTTGCTTTTCATGGTGGCAGCTGGCGGTGTCTCTCTCCAGCCTTCTACTTCCCAGAATTCTCTTCTCTCTTGTCCCGCCTATACTTCCTGCCTGGCCACTGGACAATCAGAATTTTATTTACACAGAGCGATATCCACAGCATAAGTCATTAGAAGTTGGTTGAATATTATGCACATTTAGGAGAGTCGTAGAAGTTTCTCCCCTAGAATCTAGGACCTGTCAGCCACAAGTACTTGATCCTGATTACAAGGCCAAAAATGGGTTTCACCTTGTGGAGCAGATCTGAAATCCAATCAGAAAGTGCTTGATTACTCCCATGACATCCGTATCAGGAGTATTTCCTACTATCTCCTCTTTCAGAGTCGGGCTATCAGGTCATATGTTGCTCCATTTGAAGTTTAGTTATGCAGACTTAGAGACAAGTAACTAATTTCATTCTTATTCTAATTTCAAACCCATCCAGTTTGTCCAGCATCATGGTTGAAGGTATTATCTTTTCTCCAATGTGTATTATCAGCTTCTTTGTCAAGAATCATGCAGGAGTGTGGGTTTGTGTGTGGGTCCTTAATTTTATTCCACTGATCAACATGTATGCTTTATGCTAGTACCATGCTATTCTTATTACTACAACTCTGTACCATAACTTGAAATCTGGGATGATGATTCCTCCAATATCTCTTTTATTGTTCAGGATTGTTTTTACTGTTCTTGGTCTTTTGTATTTCCATATGAAATTTAAGGTTAATTTTTTTCAATTTCTGAGATGAATTACATTGGAATTTTGAGTGATTGCATTGAAATTGCTTTCTGTAAGATGTCTATTTTCACATTGTTATTCCTAGGATGGAAAGTCTTTCCCTTGTGGTATCTTCCTCAATTTCCTTTTTCAGTGTCTTGAAGTTTCCATTGTATAAGTCTTTCAGTTCTTTGGTTATTTGTACATCAAGTGTTTTTGTTTTTATGTTTATGTTATTGTGAATGAATCACTACATGTAGAAGAATTAAACTAGATGCTGATGTCTTTTTCAGAATGATTGTCATTTATGATTAGTAGCTACTGGGGTTTTTTTTTTTGGTGTATTAATTTTAAATCCTACCTTTTTGCTGTAGGAGATTTGTGGTAGAGTCTTTAATGTATAGAATCATCATCTGTAAATAAGGATACTGTGAGATATTTCCCCTAGAGAGTTAGGTCTTACACAGATTTACTTTTTAGATGGCATTATTACATCTCAGATTAGAAATGGAAAGTGAAAAAAAAATCTAGAGTTTGAGGATCTTAAGAATTTCCTACCTGATATAATGAGTCCTTCTGAGAATTGAAGATGAGTGTCTTATAGGTCAGAAACTCAATAAAAGTTGAGGAAAGTTAGCCAGGAAATAAAACTCAGCATACTCTTCATTTTTTTTTCTTCCATTTTGCTCTGACCCTTTCTTTTTGTTCACACTTGGCCCATCCTTACACATAACTCCTTACAAATATATTCAAGTTTATAATCTAAGGGACTATTACTGCTGTAGAAATCTCTTTTGGGTGAAATAATGTAATACAACCCAAAGATCCTAAGTGTTGTAGGTGACAGTATGACTTAATGTATTATAATTTGACACCATAGACCATCTCAGAAGAAGAAACAAAGTTTATGCCAGTCATCATTTCCACAAATTCTATGCTATTGATATGCATTCTCTTTTGTTGCAACTTAGTCTAGTTGTTTTCCTGGTAGCTCTAGAAGGGAATGAGAGATCACCGATCACCGATAGTACTTTCATTGTATGTATTCAGAGCATTTGATGTCAAGTGCCCATAAGTTCTTTGAACTTTATTTTCCCAAACTGCTTTATGTGATTTTAGCCTCTTTGTGATTTGTACTATTTTCACATTTTAAAACAGACTTCTTACATCATTTCCCCCTTAGTATTTACATTCGCTAAGCTGCTAAACCAACCCTGACACTTGCCTTTCAGAGTTCCACCTTCTACTTTCTGTTTTTTCTTATCCTAGCCTGCTACCCACTCCATTGGTATAAAGACACCTTCATTAGCAAAGTTTCTTTAGTAAACTTTGGGGCAGAGTCTCACTCTGTAGTCCAGCTTTTCCTGGGACTCATGACAATCCTGCCTCTGCATCTTGAGTGATGGAATAATCACAGATGTCTATAGTATGCCCTGCTTCATTTGTTAATTCTTGTGTCTCACTACTTGTAATTGTCTTTCTCTTTACACTAAAGGAGGCTTTCTAAGTATAAGTTTTATCAGGCCATGTATAAAGTCCTGACAAGGAAGCCCTTAGCCTAGAGAACACATATATTCTTTAGTACTGATTATTAACCTAATTGTGTTTACATTTCCAGCTCTACCTCAAGCTTATCTTTATCTTGTGCTAAAATTATTAAACTATTGATTATTTCTCCAGTAACAATGAAACATTGAATTAATTGTAATAAAATAACTTGGAATAAATTACAGGATGATAACATTTAGAGGGAAAAAAAATAGCTCAAACTCCAGCCCAGAAACAACTACTGTGGGCTTAAAATTTTAAAGTCTCATTTAAAATTACAGGGGTGGGAGAACCCTTTGAAGAGTGATTGTGAATTACATAAGGTAAGAAATGCTAGATGCCAGCATTGTCCCCAACACACAATGCATGTTTTGCAAATATACATTTTATAATTGGCATTTCTATAATCAAAGAAGGTGTAAAGGCATCATGTTAGGCATTTTTCAACTAATAATCTGTGATGTTGTTCTGAGATTGAAAGATGCTAAAGAGAGGCACTGTTAAACTATCTGATAAAGTATTCATCTCTATAAGCATCTCAACAGGAAGATGATGGAAAAGGAAGAAAACGGAAATGGAGATCAAAGTGAGGAAGATGGACAGAGTGAAGAAGATGGAAAAGATAAAAATACAGGTGGTCTGCAACACTCAGGAGGCACCTTGTCTGAGCAATGCAATAGAGCCAATCCTGTTGGCGGAGAGGTGTGGGTGAGCCCAGCCCCAAAGTTGTGAGCATGGGGGGGGGGATGCAACCCTGTCCATCAATGCCTGAGGCAGGTGAGAGAACTGACCTTGAGCTCATAAGATCAGAAGAGCTAGCCCACCCCTCATCTGCTGCAGCACGCAGGAGAGTGGCCCCTACCATGCCTGGGCAACAAAGGAGAGCTGGGCCTGAAGATATAGGTGTGGGAGATTCGAACCTGAAAACATGAAAGCAAAGAGAATTGGCCTCTCCCCTTGTTCATCTCTGCAAGGGGTGAACTCCAGGGCATTGCAGAAGAGCCCACCCTGGCAGTGAGGACAAGGGAAAGGGGAGAGCTGGCAGGCTGAACAGGTCTGCAACTACCCAAGTCCAGAACCAGGATTATGAGTTGGCCCACCCCAATATCCATGCCATTTGTGATGTACTGGAGCACATGAAGGGACCAGTCCTGCAGACCCAAAACTGCAGGATCTCCACTACACAGGGCAACAGCAGGAGAACCAAGAGGAGTCCCAGTGAGGACCCAGCATCAACAGGTGTAGCAGAAACAGAGGCCTCAAGCCAGACCAATGACTCCACAATGAACACTTACAAGTAAAGACATATGATCAAAAGTGTTTACTGCGTGACTCACTGTGTCACAATGCAGCTTCCAGGACTAGATTTTTTTTTCCTATTCTTTTTTCTTTTAAATTTTATTTGGGGGAGGGGCTGCAAGGGCAGAGGGTGGATACAAAGGGACAGGAAATGAATGGGATCAAGATGCACGATGTGAAAGACATAAAAAATAAATAAAAAAGAAAGTTGAAAAAAATGTGGCTAGTGAAAGAAATGGAAAGCAGGATAAAAGTGGTGTGGAGGCCGGAAAAGAAGCCAAAAATGAAGATTTCAAATGGAGGAAAAGAGGAGTCTTTGAGTATTGTTTAAAACACCCCTATGTGATATCATAATTTGGTAACACAGTTGATTTTTTATTTTTGTTATATCTTTGCAACAGACAGACAGAGAAAGCCACAACCAATCAAAATGCAGAATTGTGGACCAAAGGCTGCACACCAATTGGTTATCCAGTACCAAATGGTTAGTCCTGAAAATACATGCATAAATAACATGATGCAGACTGAGCAGGCTGCATTTATGTATTTAGGAAGATGTGTGTGTGTGTGTGTGTGTGTGTGTGTGTGTGTGTGTGTGTAACAATAATTAATGAAAAAAGAGGGCATGGATTTGAAAGAGAACCAGGAGAGGTAGATGGGAAGGTCTGGAGGAAGTAAATTGAATTGGGAAATGATGCAATTGTACTATAATTTCAAAATGAAAGAAATAGTCTTTAAAAACTGCTCCATGCACTATCATAATTCTGCAGCACAGTCTGTTTGGACCATTGTTATCTCTCCTGGCAGTGTCTCCCCACCTGTGACATTCTGTTGAGCATGCTCACCCTGTGACAGTTATTATCACAACAGTCAACACAGGTGATTCTCCTCCTGGAAGGGGTCCTGCTCCCTCCTGCTGTATTTGGTCCTGTCTTCTGTGGGCTGCAGCAGCCCCTCATGGCTCCTGTGGGGTCTAGCAACTCTGTTCTGTGTCAGCTCTCATTTCACTTTGTGCTGGATTTTACTTCAGTTTTTAAAATGTAGATACATTGTGGGCAGGCGAATTCTTGATAAAAAGAATGGAATGTGTACACAGAAAGAGGGGAAGAGAAAATTTCAACAAACTTAGCAAAATGAAACAGCCAAATGTGTGTTGTGGTCAGTAAGTGAAAAGATGTGGGTATAGGGGTAGAAGATGGAAATATGGTAGAAAATGAAGCCCCTTATCTGACCTACATACAGAAAAACTCCACATTTTGTGATAATGACATTAGTCTTTGTACAATCTATTATTCAAACCCCAACATGTAGTTAAAAACTACTAGACTTGAGAAGAAATCAGAGCAATCAATAATTAAGGTTTCTTTCAAAGATGCTGTGGTAGTTTGAGTGTAATTGGCCCTATGAGCTCATAGGGAATGGCACTATTAGGAGGTATGGCTTTATTGGAGTAGATGTGGGCTTCTTGGAGGAAGTGTGTCACTGTGGGGGTGGGCTTTGAGGTCTTCTATGCTCAAACTATACACATTGTGGAACACAGACACCTTCTAGTGCTTGCAGATCAAGATGTAGAACTCCCAGCTCCTTCTCTACCACCATATCTGCCTTCATGCCTCTCCTGCCTGCTCCCTCCCAACCAACCCCTGAGGCACCAGTGACCACCAGTCCCATGGGCCCCACCTGCACTGATTGGAAGAAGAGGTGAGTCTCTGAGGTCCTGTCTAGATGGCCCAGTTCCCTAGCCCCTAAGCTCATCACAGCCCCAGAGACAGGGCAGCAACATCCTCTCCTGCCCCTTCACCAACCATCCCCTGCAGCAACAATGATCACCAGATTCACAGGCCCCCACCTGCAAGTCTTGGAAGAAGAGGAACTCCCAGAGGCACAGACTCCATCTGTATGAATTGGAGGAAGAAACGGTTAGATGGCAGCATAAGAATACATTCGAAGCCGGGCGGTGGTAGTGCACGCCTTTAATCCCAGCACTTGGGAAGCAGAGGCAGGCAGATCTTTGTGAGTTCAAGGCCAGCTTGGTCTATGGAGCGAAATCCAGGAAAGGTGAAAGCTACACAGAGAAACCCTGTCTCAGAAAAAACAAACAAACAAACAAAACAAAAACAAGAATACATTCAAATCTCAGTGAGTTGAAGGCCAGCTTGGTCTATGGAGCGAAATCCAGGAAAGGCAAAAAGCTACACAGAGAAACCCTGTCTCAGAAAAAACAAACAAACAAACAAACGAAACAGAACAAAACAAAAACAAGAATACATTCAAATCTCAGTGAGTTCAAGGTCAGCCTGGTCTACAAAGTGAGATCCAGGACAGCCAGGACTGTTACACAAAGAAATCATGTCTCAAAAACAAACAAACAAACAAAATATTCAACAACATAAAGAGTTGAACCAGAAACTAGTGGTTCTACAACAGCAAGACCTGAACATCCTACTGCAGATGAAGCAGAAGAAAATTACCTTAAAAATAACTTCATGAAGATGATAGAGACCCTTAAAGAGGAAATGAAAATTTCCCTTAAATAAATAGAGGAAAAGACAAACAAAAATTTGGAAGAAAACAATAAATCCCTTAAAGAAAGCCAAGGAAAAACAATCAAACAGGTGAAGGAAACAGTCCAAGTATTGAAAAATTGAAAAAGAGGCAGTGAAGAAAACATAAATTGAGGGAATTCTGGATGAGTAAAAAAACAAACTACAGATGCAAGCATAACCAACAGAATACAAGAGATGAAAGACAGAATTTCAGGCATTGAAGATACTATAAGGAAATGGATTCGTCAGTCAAAGAAAATGTTAAATCCAGCAAATTCTTAACACAAAACACCCAGGAAATCTGGGACACCATGAAAAGACCAAACCTAAAAATAACAGGGATGGAAGAAGGAGAAGAATTACAGCTCAAAGGCACAGACAATATATTCAACAAAATCATAGAAGAAAACTTTCCCAACCTAAAGAAGGGCATGCCTATGAAGGTATAAGAAGCATACAGAACACCAAATAGATTGATCCAAAAATAAAAAGTCCCCTCGCTACATAATAATCAAAACACTAAACATACAGAATAAAGAAAGAATATTAAGAGCAGCAAAGGAAAAAGGCCAAGTAACATATAAAGTCAGACCTATCAGAATTACGCCTCACTTCTCAATGGAAACTGAAAGCCAGAAGGTCCTGGACAGACATTCTGCAGACACTAAGAGACAACAGATGCAAGACCAGACTACTGTACCCAGCAAAGTTTTCAATCACCATAGAGGGAGAAAGTAAGATATTCCATGACAAAACCAGATTTGAAAAATACATATCCACAAATCCAGTCCTACAGAAAATACTAGAAGGAAAACTCCAACTTAAGGAAGTCAGGTACACCCACCAAAACACAGGCAATAGATAATCCCACAGCAGCAAATCTCAAATAAGGGATACACACACACACTATCACCACCACCACCAAAACCCAAAATCACAGGAATTAAAAATCATTGGTCATTAATATCTCCTAATATCAATGGACTCACTTTGCCTATAAAAAGACACAGGCTAACAGAATGGGTACAAAAACAGGATCCATCCTTCTGCTGCATACAAAAAACACACCTCAACCTTAATGACAGACACTACCTCAGAGTAAAGGGTTGGGAAAATATTTTCCAATCAAATGGACCTAAGAAACAAGCTGGTGTAGCTATCCTAATAATTAACAAAATAGACTTCAAACTACAATTAATCAAAGAGATAGAAAAGGACATTTCATGTTCATCACAGGAAAAATCCATCAAGATGAAGTCTTGATTCTGAACATTTATGCCCCAAATACAAGGGCACCCTCATTTGTAAAACAAACATTATAAAAGTTTAAATCACACATCAAACTCCACACATTAATAGTGGGAGACGTCAACACCCCACTCTCACTAATGGACAGGTCTGCCAGGCTGAAACTTAACAGAGAAATAAGGGATATAACACATGTTATGACTCAAATGGACCTAAAGTTGACTACATACTCAGTAACAAAATAAACCTCAACAGATAGAAGAAAAAATTGGAATAACCCCCTGTATCTTGTTGCATCACCATGGCTTAAAGTTAGAATTCAACAACAACACAAATTTCAGAAAGCCTACAAACTGATGGAAACTGAATAATGCTCAACTGAATCACCAATGGGTCAAGGAAGAAATAAAGAAAGAAATTAAAGATTTCCTAGAATTCAATGAAAATGAATGCACAACATACCCAAACTTACAGGACACTATGAAAGCAGTGCTAAAAGGAAAATTCATAGCACTAAATGCCCACATAAAGAAGTTGGAGAAATCTCACACTAGTGACTTAACAGCAAACCTTGAAAGTTCTAGAACAAAAAGAAGCAAACTCACTCAGGAGGAACTGATGACAGGATATAATCAAATTGAGGACTGAAATCAATAAAATAGAAACAAAGAGAACAATAGAAAGAATCAATGAAAAAAGAGTTGGTTCTTTGAGAAAATCAGCAAGATAGACAAACCCTTATCCAAACTAACCAAAAGGCAGAGACAAATTAACAAAATCAGAAATGAAAAGGGAGACATAACAACAGGCACTGTGGAAATCCAGAAAATTATTAGGTCATACTTCAAAAACCTGTACTCCATGAAATTGGAAAATGTAAAAGAAATGGACAATTTTCTGGACAGGTACCACAAAATTAAATCAAGATCAGATAAACAATTTAAATAGGCTCATAACCCCTAAGGAAATAGAAGCAGTCATTAAAAGTCTCCCAACCAAAAAAAAAAAAAAAAAAAAAAAGCCCAGGGACAGATGGTTTCAGAACTCTACCAGAATTTCAAGGAAGAAATAATATCAATACTCCTCAAATTGTTCCACACAATAGAAACATTGCCAAACTCTTTTCCCAAGGCTACAGTTACCCTGATACCCAAACCACACAAAGAGATGACTAAAAAAGAGAAGTACAGACCAATCTCCCTCATGAACATTGATGCAAAAATACTCAATATAATACTGGTAAACTGAATCCAAGAACACATTAATAAAATCATGCACCATGATCAAATAGGCTTCATCCCAGAGATGCAGGGATGGCTAAACATATGAAAATTTGTCAATGTAATCCACCATATAAACAAACTGAAAGAAAAAAACCACATGATCATCTCATTAGATGCTGAAAAAGTCTTCAGCAAAATCCAACACCCCTTCATGATAAATATCTTGGAGAGATCAGAAACACAAGGAAATACCTAAACACAATACAGGCAATTTACAGCAAGCCCACAGCCAACATCAGATTAAATGGAAACTCAAAGTGATTCCACTAAAATCAACAAGACAAGGCTGTCTACTTTCTCCATATCTTTTCAATATAATACTCAAAGTTCTAGCTAGAGTAATAAGACAACAAAAAGAGATCAAGGGGATACAAACTGGAAAGGAAGAAATCAAACACTCACTATTTGCAGAGGATATGACAGTATACATAAGTGACCATAAAAATTCTACCAGGATGCTGGGTGTTGGTGGCGCATGCCTTTAATCCCAGCACTTGGGAGGCAGAGGCAGACGGATCTCTGTGAGTTCGAGGCCAGCCTGGTCTACAAAGCTGAGTTCCAGGAAAGGCACAAAGCTACACAGAGAGACCCTGTCTCGAAAAACAAAAACAAAACAAAACAATCTACCAGGGAACCCCTATAGCTGATAAACACCTTCAATAATGTGGCAGGATATAAGATTATAGCTAAAAAAATCAGTAGCCCTCCTATATACAAATGATAAACAGTTTGAGAAAGAAATCAGAGAAACATCACCCTTTATAATAGCCACAAATAACAAAATACCTTGAGATAACTCTAATCAAACAAGTGAAAGACCTGTATGACAAGAACTTCAAGTCTTTGGCAAAAGAAATTGAAGAAGATATCAGAAAATGGAAAGATCTCGCATGCTTTTGCAGAGGTAGGATCAACACAGTAAAAATGGGAATCTTACCAAAAGCAATCTACAGAATCAATGCAATCCCCATCAAAATCCCAACACAATTCTTCACAGACCTCAAAAGAACAAAACTCAACTTCATATGAAAAAACAAAAATCACAGGACAGCCAAAACAATGCTCTACAATAAAGGAATTTCCACAGGTATCACCATCCCTGACTTCAAGCTCTACTATAGAGCTATAGTAATAAAAACAGTTTGGTATTGGCCTAAAAACAGACACATGGATCAATGGAATCAAATTGAAGACACCGACATTAATCCATACACCTATGAACACCTGATTTTTGACAAAGAAGTCAAAATTGTACAATGGCAAAAAGAAAGCATCCTTAACAAATGGTGCTGGCATAACTGGATGTTGACATGTAGAAGAATGCAAATAGATCCATATCTATTGCCATGCACAAAACGCAAGTCCAAATGAATCAAAGACCTCAACATCAATCCAGTTACACTGAACCTGATAGAAGAGAAAGTGGGAAGTAGCCTTGAACACACTGACACAGGAAACACTTTCTAAATATAACACCAGTAGCACAGGCAATAAGAGCAACAGTAAATAAATGGGACCTTCTGAAATGGAGAAGCTTCTATAAGGCAAAGGACATGGTAAATAAGACAAAACAGCAGCCTACAAAGTAGAAAACATCTTTACCAATCCCACATCTTACAGAGGGCTGATCTCCAAAATATATAAAGAACTCAAGGAACTAGACATCAAAATACCAAATAATCCAATTTTAAAAATGGGGTACAGATTTAAACAGCGATTTCTCAACAGAAGAATCTCAAATGGCCAAAAGACATTTAAGGAGCTGCTCAACATCCTTAACCATTAGGGAAATGCAAATCAAAACGACTCTGAGATACCATTTTATACCTGTCAGAATGGCTAAGATCAAAAACACTGATGACAGCTCATGTTGGAGAGGATGTGAAGTAAGGGGAACACTCCTCCATTGCTAGTGGGAATGCAATCTTGTACAGTCACTCTGGAAATAAATATGGCAGTTTCTCAGAAAATTAGGAACCAACCTACCTCAGGACCCAGCAATACCATTATTGGGAATATACCCAAAAGATGCTCAATCATAAAACAATAACATTTGCTCAACTGTGTTCATAGCAGCATTATTCATAATAGCCAGAATGTGGAAACAACCTAGATGCCCCTCAAAGGAAGAATGGATAAAGAAAATGTGGTACATTTACATAATGGAGTATTTCTCAGTGGTGAAAAAAAGAATGACATCAAGAAATCTGTAGGCAAATGGATGGAACTAGAAAAAAATCATCCTGAGTGATGTAACCCAGACCTAGAAAGACAAACATGGAATGTACTCACTCATAAGTGGATATTAGATGCAAAGCAAAGAATAACCAGGCTACAATCCACAGCCCCAGAGAGGCTAGGTAAAGAGGAGGACCCTGAGAGGGTCATACATGGATCACCCCAGGAAAGGTAAATTATTAAGATCTCCTGGGTAAACTGGGGAGTGGGGGGTAAAGGGAAAGAGATGAAGGATGGGAACATGAGGGATTGAGATGGTCGAGTTGGGGGGGGGGCAGAGAGGGAGAGCGAAGAAAGAGATATCTTGACAGAGGGAGCCATTATGGGCTTAGAGAGAAACCTGGTACTAGTGAAATCCCTAGGAACCCACAAGGATGACCCCAGCTAAGACTCCTAGCAATGATGGAAAAGGTGCCTGAACTAGCCTTCCCCTATAATCAGATTGGTGACTACCTTAATTGTTATTATAGAACGTACATCCAGTGACTGATGGAAGCAGATGCAGAGACCCACAGCCAAGCACTTGACTGAGGTCCTGGAGTTCAGTTGAAGAGAGAGAGGAGGGATTATAGGAGCAAGGGAGGTCAAGATCATGATGGAGACAGCTGACCTGAGCTAATGGAAGCTAACAGACTCTAGACTGGGGCGCCTGCATGGGACCGAACTAGGCCCTCTGAATGTGGGTAATAGTTGTGTGGCTTGATCTGTTTGTGGGTACCCATTCCCTATGGTGTGATGCCTTGTTCAGCCTTGATGCAGTGAGGAGGGTCTAGGTCCAGGCTCCAACTTGATGTGCCAGCCTGTTTTGACTCTCCAAGGGAGGTCTTACCTCCTATAAGGAGTGGATGGGGGAGGTGAGGTGGTGGGGAGCAGGAGAAGGGGAGGGAGGGGGAACTGCGGTTGGTATTTAAATTGAAAAAATTTTTAAATTAAAAATATAAAGAAAAAATATTTTTAAAAGATGGTAAGTGGAGGCTAGAGAGAGGGCTCAGTGGTTAAAAGTGCATAGTGTCCTGGTGGAGGACCCAAGTTTAGTTCCTAGCATCCACTTGGGGCAGTTCATAGCTGTCTGTAACTCTAACTCCAAAGAATCAGATGCCTTCTTCTGGCCTGTGAAGAAACTTGCACTCATATGTGGTGATATTTTATGTATGATCTAACAGATAAAATTGGCCTGAACATCAGAGGACAGAGCCAGCCACCAGATTAAACATAGGAGCCAGGCAGTGGTGGCACACATCTTTAATCCCAGCATTTGGGATCTCAGGCCTTTGCTCCCAGTACTTGGGAAGCACACACACCATTAATCCCAGCACTAGGGAGGTTGAGACAGGAAGTGATATGGCTGGGCTGAGAAAGGCATGTAAGGTGGGAGGAGACAGGAACTCAGTCCTTTCCGCCGCCGAGGACTCAGGGGCATTCAGTCTGAGGATTCCTGGAGACAGGATCTTTCCCTTTTGGCTGAGGAGTTGGTGAGGTGAGAAGTGGCTGTGGCTTGTTTCCTCTGATCTTTCAGTATTTATCCCAATATCTGGCTCTGGGTTTTTATTATATGACCAATTAGGACTTGTGCAACACTCATGTGCACATACTCACACACAGATACACACACAGACATACCCAGACACATTCATTAAAATAAAAACAAATTCCTTTTTAAAAAGAGGCTAGGAATAGCTTGGTCAGGCTGTGCAAGTATGAGGACTTGATTTCAATTCCAAGCACTCAGTTACAATGTTAAGTGTGGCACAATATGCCCATAATCTCAGGTGAATCCTCAGGGTTTACTGGCCAGCCTGCCTAGCCAAATTGGTAAGCCCTGGGAAAATATGAAAGACTCTGTCTCAAAAAGCATCGTGGAGAAGTCTGGCCACTGGCCCCACACACCTGCACATGCCCCCTCACTCCTGCACACAAATAATACACATGCATGAAGAGAATAAGGATGATCTGTAAAAATCAATGTTTGAATGGCACAATTACATTTCTAATTTCTCAAAAGTGTGGAGTATCTGGTATGTATTGGTTTTTGATATTTAAAAAAAGGGATATGACAACATGTGCACTCTTCAGTGAAAATAGAAGTACAGACAGGGAAATAAAAAGCAAATTAATGAGAGTTACCTAGAGAAAACAGTGGTTTGTAGTTTACAGAGTAGGACAGTGGGGTAGGGTGGGCAGGCTGAGAAAGAACTGATCCTTCCTTAAGTATGTTTTATGTAGTTCCTCCTTATAATGTAATAATGTTTTGCATATTTAAATTTTAAATAGATAAAGTAGAGAAGAATGGAAGGTGTCCAAAAGAAATACAAACAGAAGTAAATGACCTACTATGGTGATATTGTGTTCCCCAAAATATTGTGCACCCTAATAAACTTATCTGGGGTCAGAGAACAGAACAGCCACTAGACAGACATAGAGGCCAGAAAATGGTGGCACACACGCCTTTATTCCTAGCATTCCAGAGGCAGAGATCGGCAGATCTGCCTGGATCTCTGTGACTTCAAAGCCACACTGGAAACAGCTAGGCATGGTAACAATAGCCTTTAATCCCAGGAAGTAATGGCATGAAGCAGAAAGGTATTTAAGGCATGAGGACCAGGAACTAGAGTCTGGTCAAGCTTTTAGGCTTTTAGCAGCAGTACAGCTGAGACCCATTCAGATGAGGACACAGAGGCTTCCAGTCTGAGGGAACAGGATCAGCTGAGGAATGGGCAAGGTGAAGTGGCTGTGGCTTGTTCTGCTTCTCTGATCTTCCAGCATTCTCCCCAATAACTGGCACTGGCTTTGTTTTTATTAATAAGACCTTCTAACAATTCATGTTACAACCTACTTGAACTAAAAGTGTGCACTGTCCCCAAGTTATAGAAGATAAGGAAAGCTGGGTGGAGCTGTAACTTAATGTTTAGGAAAACAGTATTGTAATTGTTGCTTTCAGGGTCAAGACAAAAAGAAATTTATTAAAGTTCTGTAATCTTGTTACTAATAGTATTATTCCCAGAAGGAGAGATTAACAGTTCTGAAACTCTCTGTGTTATAGGATTGAGCACAGTGTAAATACATAGTGGACAACAAAACCAACTTCCCATTGTTGGAGAAAGAAACAGGGAAAAAGAAAGAAGGCTGGAGGGGACCCTGTGGTGTTCAGATATGAACTAACGTCATCAGAATGATCTGTGGATACACACACACACACACACACACACACACACACACACACACATATACTCACACACACACATACACACACACATAAAGAGAGAGAAAGAGAGAGAGAGAGATTGAAATAATACAATCAATATGTATGTATTCAGTTTTCATGGCTATAACAAAATACTTGAAGCTATGCTATATATGAAAGAAAGACATGTTGACCTCACAGTTTGAGAGGGCAAAGGTCCCAATATGTACCAGTATTGATGAGATGGAAGGCATCATGCTGGGAGTGTGTTGAGTGAGACTGGTCATGGGCCAGGCTTGCCTTTTACACCATTTCTTTGCTGCACACAAATTGATGGCCCATGAGACACCAATTCCTTCTGCAATTTGGTAATCTTGTGATAAGCTTCATTTCTTCCATATCGAACATGCATCAGTAGTGCCAGGCATGGTAACACAATCCTTCAATCCCACCACTTGGGAAGCAGAGGCAGTTGGATCTCCATAAGGTGAAGGTCAAATCTGGCCTACATAGTGAGTTCCAGGACAGTTGGAGATTCATAGTGAGACCCTGTCTCAAAAAAAAAAAAAAAAAAAAAAAAAAAACCCAAAAAAATCTTCAGCACTGATACACTGGGAATGTATCAGTAATGTACAACTCTTTGAAGAAGACAAATCATACTTGAACCAAAGCAGTAATCAGATCTATTAAAAAGCTGTTTGGGCCCAGTGGTGGTGGTGGTACAATGGCTTTAATCCCAGCACTCAGAAGGCGGAGGCAGGCAGATCTCTGTAAGTTGGAGGCCAGCCTGGTCTACAGAGCAAGTTCCAGGACAGCTAAGGCTACACAGAAAAATCCTGTCTGGAAAGGGAAAAAAAAAAAAAAAAGCTACTTGCTGAAAGGAACCAGAAGCAAGAAGTACATAGTAAGGGGCATATTTAGTGCCTAGAACTTGATTTTCAAATATATAGTCCAGTAAAAGGAGCCAGGGACCCTGGAAGAAACAATGTTTCAAGGCTGGGCAGCAAAAGGTACTAGATGACCCTGGACAGTGGTCACAGAGCTTAGACACGCTCAAACAGTGAGCATGCTGCCAGGTCATGGGAGGCTCCCAGGGTAGCTATCACAGGCCAAAAACTGGGACAACCTGATATTAGTTAATTACAACTCAAGATAAAACAGGAGACAAACCTGGGCTGAGTTGTAGTCCCATGAGTGTGCCCTTGAAGAGATGAGGGCACGTTGAAAGGACAAAAGAGTAAAGTTGAAAGATCTTTCAAAAGACAAATAGAGGGTAATTTCAGTGACAGCTGAACCAGGGTCAGCTAATCTGCAGGGCTTCACAGCACTTTATCAGTGTTAATTCCCCGAACACAGAGTTCCTGAATTGTCTTTGCAAACTTCTTAGAAGTTTGAAATCAGTTTCAAACAAAGTGCATTGGGAATAATTCATTTAAGATATGTTTAATTTAAATGTAGAGAAAATATAAGCATATATATATATATAATTTATACTTCTTCAGAAAATTGAGATTGTAAGCCGTAATTTAAGGTGCACTCTGCCTCTTTTTCTTCAGCTGACCATTCTTTGATAAGGCATGGGTTTGCTACAGAACTCTTGTAATTTTTCTAAAACCCTTCTGTCCGAACTTACACAGCCTCCACATAGCATCCAAGCTGCTTCAGGGAGATAAAGAATCTTGCCTCTGCATGGATGGGTTCATTAGCTTTCTCTTGGCTTAAAGCCACACATGTATTAATCTATACCTAGGCAAAAGCAGTACCCAGACATAGTATATTTCCCCTCCAGTTTAAAATTAGCTCAGTCTGTCCACTCCATATGAAGCTTTGACAACTTACGATTTGATAACAACATAAATTAGCAGCTCTGAAGACCAGAAATGCACTGTTGTCTACAAAACCCAAGATCCTCTGGCACACAGCCAGCTCTGGTGCTGAGCTGGAAAACAGAAAATCATTTTAACAAGTGACAAACTTGTCTTCACTGTGATCACTTCAACAAGAAGAAAAAATAGCATTTTCTCTCATTCCTTTTCCTTCACAGAAACACAGTTGGGAAACTTCAGGTAAGTGCAGATAGAGGGTTTAACTCATTGCTAAGGATAGCTGATTCAAGGAATCCTGCTCTTCTTTGAACCTGAGACCCAGGGTGAAAACAGGAAAGGCCAGAAGTAGGAAAGTACTGAATCCAAGTGAAGTACCTAGTCAGGTTCCTGTCTGCATTGCAGGCCCTTAGGATGCTCCAATGCAAACACAGTCTTGTGCTCCATAAGGATGCTTCAGTTAGGGACCTACTATGTGATGACCGTGACCCTACGGCATCACAGAAGAGACGGACATTTCCTGTCATCTGATGACATTGTGACAACTGTTAGAACAAGCTATTGCATCTGCGCTTCCTGTGGAACTGATGGAAACAAACCTGTGTTGCCAGTGATGAACAAGCCACACACTATTATGCACACAGTAAGGAGTACTTAATGAGTGGCCACGTTACTAGCTTATATTATTGTATTTTAAATTGCACCCTCATTACTTACAAAGCATTTCCCATAAAGCATCATGCTCTTTTGTGCTGGCAGCAGTCTTAATACATGTGTAATGATTGCATCTTTTGATTAATTTGCACAATTTATGTTCACAGAGTGAAATCAATTGATAGTGTATTTCTCAGAATGTATCTCCCTTATACCTGAACACCTGTGAATATGGTTGGCAGAGGAAGGATGGCAAGAAGGGCTGAGCCCTTGATGACAACACTCTCCAGAGACCTTCCATGGTCCTGGTAGATTAAAGATAATCAAGGATACTGTAGTTTAACGTATGCCGTGGAATTTGAGAGCTTATGTATCTCTGAGGAACATGGGCCCCTCCATGTCCTCTCTTCTCCTTTTGGTAATACCAAGTCATTGAAATGGCTTTTAAGAACAGCCTCATCAGGACCAAAGAAACAGATGCCCGCAATCCCAGTACTCAACAAGGCAGGACTGAGAATTGAAGCCAACTTATGCTAGATGTTAGTGAGACCCTGTCTTGATCCAAACCAAAACAACAACAGCCTTAACAATAATAATATAACAGTCAAAGGGGTAGGTCCATCCCAGAGCCAGCAGCTGAACTGATCCTTTCAGTAAAGGTGTCTACTTCAGGTCATTTTCTCAATTGAGGAGCCCTGTTCCCAGATGACTCTAACTTATATCAAGATGACAAAGACTAACTTGGAACATCCTATTAGAAAAGACTGGCCTGTCTCTAGTTACCTTGAGCCTTGGAGTGTGTCTCCCATGCCTTTCTATTAAAGAGCTGTGTGCTCACCAGAGGCTAGCCACTGTATTAGTCATGACGATTGGATTTTACTCCCCAGAATTGTGAGACTTGAAAATGCAACTGTTTTTCAGGATTTTTTATTTTCCTCTTTTGTTAAATGTAGCTTTTAAATTTCCATCTCTACTATATTTAAAGGCTTGTTTAAAATCTTGTATAGGAGTCCTTAATTAATTTTGGTCACTTTAGCTTTATAAGAATAACAATTTTTCCCCATCCCCTACCCCTTATTCCTCACTAGATGTCCTTTTGCCAGTTGACTATGATATGATTAGATTTATGAAGCCATCAGCTTCTGGCTGGCACCCAAACCCAGCAAATTTCTCTAGGGAACAGCAACTTCAAGTCCACTTCACAAGTCTTCACTCTATGGAATAGCAGCCTTTTGTGTTTATTGCTTCAGTGGCTCTGTTACTTACACAAATATTTTTGATATTTTTTATTATGACTTCTTCAGTTCCTGAAGGATTAGCATACTTCCCAAGATATTCTGTTGCCTAGAAGCAAAATTCATGATCTAGATTTGTGCTAAGTTTGCAGCAGAGGACATAGATTTCACTACCAATGGCTTCACAGGTAGTGGTTACAGGTCACAGTTTCACCGTGAAACTGAGCTTAGTTTCCTGGACTAGCAGTTGCACAGGCCCTTTCTAAGACCCTGGTCCTAGGGGTGCATTCATACAAACTTATCTTACCCATAACTCATGCCTCTCATGCTTTTCACTTACATATTAACTGGTAATGAAACAACAATGAGAATTTTTATCATCTAACTAAGAGATGGTGTAGCTGGAAGTTTTCTTGTGTCCTGGCCTGTTGGCAGTCAGGAAAATCTCTCCCACTCCTGTGCCCCAAGTAAACACACAGAAGCTTATATTAATTAAAATTGCTAGGCCATTAGCTCAGGCTTATGACTGACTAGCGCTTATACTTAAACTCAGCCCATTTCTGTTCATCTATATGTCACCACGTGTTCCGTGCTTTACCTGTGTGCCATCACATGCTGCTCCCTGGATAGTGGACTGGCATCTGATTCAGCCTTCTTTTCCCCAGAATTATCCTTGTCTGCTTATCTCACCTATACTTCCTGCCTGGCTACTGGCCAATCAGCATTTACCAACAAATCAGAGCAACACATATTCACAGCATAAAGAACATCACACAGCACCTCCCCTTTTCTGTATAATCAAAAAGGAAGGTTTTTAACTTTAACATAGTAAAATTATATATAATAAAACAGTTATCAAGCAAGAATTACAGTTTTAATGTCTAATATATTTGCAAAATTAAAGAAAATATTCTATCTATCCTACATTTATGAGTCTAATTTATCTTTTATCATAACCAAGGAAAATTATAACTATCTAGACTTCAACTACATTAAAGACCTCAGAAGGATATAATATTACCTAAGTAAACAGGAAATGCATTTTAAGCAACTTCCAAAATTCTGCAAACAACAGAGACAGCTGCCTGCCTGGACAATCAGCCAAACTTCCTCTGCAATGTTGGGACATCCATCTTTAGCCCATAGGACTAATCTTTTAGTCACTTCTCTCTGTGTCCTGTAGAATGTCTGGCAGTTTCTTCTATGAAGCAGGAACCTGAAGGATCATTTTGCCTTGCAAAGTTCAGTGGTCACCTTCCTATGGGTCATGCATGTCCAGTTGATACAATATTTTGTCAAGCAGTCCAGGCAAGAACAGTTTCTTGCCCAAATGGCTGTTTTTGCCAAGAAGAAGATAAACTCTGTATGGAGTGTCTTCAATGCCCATCTTTCTCTTTGAAGTAAATTGGTACTGCCAGGAGCAGACATGTCTCACTGTCCAGAATATCTATTTTTAGAACATTTTAAGTGCCATATTCTGTAGGTTTTTGAAGTGTTTGAAGATTACCTACCCAATTGAATTATATCTATGTATACCTAGAAAACTTAACATGGCTATAAATTTGACTATCATAGAAGATTAATTATTAATCTGTATTTCTTAATTATCCATTACAATTTAAATAAGCTGCACAAACATAATATCTTAAACAAGAGTAGAAATATATATATACAGTATAACAAATTTAATTTCAAATTTGTATCAGTAAACTAAAACCTATACCAATGTAAAACATCTTAAACAAGTTGCTGCTCTTTAAAAATAGGTTGATTAATCTACCCTTTTATCCTATCATATATATATATGTGTGTATATATACATATATATACTATATTTCCATATCATATCCCCCTTTCTTCTTTTAGAAAGATACTGACTATGACCAATAACAATTTGTAACCAACAACCTAAACAAAGACAAACATCCATAATCCACTTTTTGGGAATGTGGGTGTAGTGTTCCCAGGCTACTTCCTCCTGATAAAGGGTGCTGTATTCCTGTGGAACACAAAGAAAATTTTAGGATTATGGTCAAGTTCTGATTGGATTGGTCTGTGAAGCTGTATTCTTTGAGCCTAGAAGCTGTTTTTGGATGTTGGATCATCTGGAGACCTCTCAGGTGGTCTTTCTTGATCAAGCTATATGAGCCTGGAAGCAATCCACAGGTTCTCATCTTCTGTGGAAACAAAAGCAGATCCTCTTTCCCAAAGCAACATGTCCTTAGACATGAATTTTGAAATCAAGATATCTTTAAAATATGCATATTGATTTAACTCAGTAGCTTTTTGATCAAATGTCTCTCTGTAGTTAAAAATCCCTAAAACAATATAATCCAGACTCTCTGTGTAATATCTATCTTTACATGGCTTATTTTTATTTTACCTTTATTGTCTCTTTAAAGACTTTATTTTTAAAACGTTCTATTTCTTGATATAACTGTCTATATTCTTTTTCCTCTCTTCTAAGCCTATATCTATAAAACTGTTTAGAGGTTTATTTTATCTGAATCTGTTTTATTGTCAATCTATTGTCAATCTATTGCTTTAAACTGCAGAGGCTAGTACTGAACCAGCAGCCGTGGCTGCTGACTCTGACCATCTCAGTTTTTCAACATGGTCGAGATAATTTATTGCCAGCTCTGGGAGCCATGCTGTCCACTGACTCTGGGAGGTAGTGGGTCTATGTTTCCATCCAGCAGCATGTAGCCCAGAAACCTTTTCTTTTCTTTTCTTTTTTTTTTTTTGACTGTACTAGCAAAAGCTACATCCACCATGCAGCATACTGTGCAGCTTACTGCGCAGCTTGGAGATGCCTCTGAATAACACAGTAGGAATCTACCATGTTGTAGGTCAAGCCTGCACTCCACAAACCCGCCATAGAGTAGCTCAAGCCCACAGGCAATAGCTGGCCTGAGAGAGACAACTAGGAAGCTGTTTTTAGCTCCATTTTAGAATCTTTTTTTTTTTTTAAAGCTTTCTCAGGTTTTAGATAGAAACTCTTGCCCCACATTGGGTGCCATTTGTAGCTAGAAGTTTTCCTGTGTTATGGCCTGCCAATGGTCAGAACAAATCTCTCCCACTTGTGTGTCCCAGAGGCTTATATTAATTAACACTGCTTGGCCATTAGCTCAAGCTTACTACTGACTAGCTCTTACACTTAAACTCAGCCCATTTCTGTTAATCTATATGTTGCCACATTCCCTGACTTTACCTGTGTGCCGTTACCCTGGGAGGTGGGCTGGTGTTTCATGACTCAGCTTTCCTCTTCCCAGAATTCTCCTCTCTGCTTATCCTGCCTATACTTCCTGCCTGGCTACTGGCCAATCAGCATTTTATTTATCAACCAATCAGAGCAACACATATTAACAGCATATAGAACATCCCACAGCAAGATGGCATGATTCGTAGTCATTTGTATATATAGGTAAGTGATGATTAGTCTTTCTGCAATAGGAAGAATCTACTAGTTACATATGTGCCACTGTGATCAAAATGACAGAAACAACTTGAGGAAGAAAAGGTTTGTTTTGGTTGTGGCTTGGCAAAGATTCAGTCATCAAGGCTGGAGGGACATGGCAGCCAACCTCAGTCCATGCCAGTTAGAGAGGAGGACTAGCCACACAACAGTGGGCCAGAAAGGTCAAGGGGAGAGGGAGGAGAGAGGACAAGGAAGAGGAAGAGGCAGAAGAAGAGGAAGAGGAAAAGGAGGAAACAAAGAGAATTGTAGACAACACACCAATATGCATGTAATACAGCAAAAGCAGTACTGAGGAAAAATTATACCCATTAGTACCTACAAGAAAAGTGAAAGATCACAGATAAACAATCAATTAGTGACCCAAGAAAATGTACTACACACACACACACAAAAAAACCAAACTCAAAAGTAGTAGAAGGAAAATCTAATAAAGATGAAAAAGTACATGAAATGGACTCCCTCAACTAAGAAAAGAAATGAATAGACAATTGTTTATGTAGCCATAAAACGGAACCCAGCTGTAATAAAACAAAAACACTACTAAGATGCATGTAGTAAGCGGATAAAATTCAAAACATTATGCACAGTTGAAGAATCTAACAAAAGTTTACACACTGCACACAAAGAAGTTTTGGTAGAGAGAAGTATGTGGTGCTCACACCAAGTATCCCACACCTGTGACACTGTCAGGACTCAATGGAGTGACCTGCCTCACGACGAGAGTGATGACATGCAGAGGGCTGGCTAAGCAAGGAGCTGTGTTGAAGAGCCTGGTTTCTTCTATTTGGAGAAGAAACAGATAAACAAGGAAAGGGAGAAGACCAAATTGAATTGGAATGAAGGTATCACTGAGAACTCATGTACTTACTGTGTACAGGTGAGTGAGTTAGAAAGAGGTGAAGAATGTCTGTGTGGGGGTGTTACATACTAATGTGTTCATGCACTCTTAGGTCAAGCTTTCTTTTCCATCCCCCCACCCCCAAGGAATCCAGAGCACTGTGGAGAAATGGCTGTTCGAGAAACATCTTGTGCTGAATGTATGGAAGGGTTTCTAGAAACAAGAGGACAAGACAAAGGGTGTAGTGGCAGCTCCAAGAGACTTATGTGGGTACAAAGTGGGGGAAATCTGAGGTCAAAATAATGACTGACTGAAATTTCAACTATTAGGATGAAGAGGGAATGTGTGAGTATATACTGCTTTAAAGTTTTGAACAGGAGAGTGGAGATTGGAAAGGGATCATTTCAAAACCATGGTGTCATGGATGCAGGTACACATCGAGGGGAGGCAGGAAGCAGAGGGGACTTTTAGTCAGATAAAAGAGGTCCAAGGCTATCTAAAGGATTCTTCTTCGTTAAGTCAAACATGACCTTAGATGCTATCTTAGGAAATTTATATGTGAAATAAAATTTTTGTTCTCATTGAATTAAGCAGTGAGCAGATGTGGTGGCATATCCCTATAACACCAGCACTTAGGAGGCTGAGGCCATCCTGAGCTACACAGCCAGACCCTGTATCAAAAATAAATACCAAACAAAAACAAACAATGGCAATTAACTGGTTCTGAGAAACTCTGGATAGCTTACAAAAAGAAAATGAATCCCCAATGAGCACAAAATGTAGTTTTCATTCGATAAAGCACTTTATTTCCAGGCCATTCCTTTAGTGTCTGAAAAAGTAGAGAATCCCATCCCTAGAGGGAAGTTCCTTTTGAGCTAATCAGTGATAGAGAGACATCGTTTGGCAGATCCCCTGCCTGTGTCCCATTGGGTCAAGTGCTGACTTTGCCACTATAAACAGAAGACCTAGGCAATGTACAGTTGAGATTTCTTCCACCAACCAAAAGGAACAGCAGTCTTTACAGACAAAGTATTTTTACCCAGGTTTGCAATACTGACAGGAAAAAATAATCTTTAAAAGTAACAGTAGATTCCCTAAACTGTAAATGATATGGAATCAATGCCACACATTCCAGGTCTGAGTGATACTCCCTGCTCCCTGTTCAGATAACTGTGTTTGGGGATCTCAGAACTTCTGCACAGCAAGTGAAACTAAAGAACTTTATTCAGTTTGCCAAAATGAGTATACAGCTAAACAGAGGAGGAAGGGGCCACCGTTTCTGTGCATTTTAAATTAATACTACTTGCATTCAAGGCTACTTGGTCATCAAAGCAAACTCATCTGTTTCCAATGCTTAAGTTGGTGGTAAGTAACTGCATTTATTCAAACTGCTAAAATTCACATTAGGATTTCAGTGTTAGAAGACATTTGTCATCTGGGTGGGGACCATGGCCTTCACAGCAGGTCTGCTGTCCCTTTTGTTTGCTGCTCAAGCAGATCTGGGCTTTCAGAAAAGCAAGCTAAGCTGGAGGAGCATAGAAACCCAAGCTTCTGCCTTCAGGGTTCATCTCTTCAAAGAGAAAATTTTATGTAAAACCTTCCCTTATTAGCTGTGCTGGGGGAAGACACCTATTATTTATGCTTACAGCTTATCAAAAAAGGGTAGTATGGTAAAGAGCCTCTCATCAGGGTATAAGGTAATTGGAGGAATCATCAGTAAATAATTTTCCATGGAGAGGAAAATGTCAACTCAATCCCAACACAGAAAAAAAAACTGACATTGAAAGTGCTTAATTCACTCACTCAACTGCACAGGTGGAAGACCTGGAACTGACTCTTGTTCCCTTCTTGTCCCAGTGTTCTTCACATCATAAAGCTTAAAGAGCTGTTATCAAGATTTCTCTCATCTTTTTGAGTTTTCAAGCTCAGATATGGGGCCAGGAAACTCAAGAGGAAGATGAAAGCAGAAGGCCAACCCACACACAGGCTAAAAACCAAATACATAAACATATAAAGTAGTGATATTATTCATCAAGGAGGCGCCCTAAACTTTGGATTAAAATACTCTCAGATGACTGCAGAAAAAATTGTAAAGACCCCTCAGCAGCTTCCCAAAACTCTCAATAACCAATGTCAGCTTTAACTCACTGCTGTGCTCAGATTAAACTGTTTTGGGTTTTTTGTTTGTTTGTTTGTTTGTTTTTTGAGTTTTTTGCTGGCTAAGTGACAGTTGTTATTCTAGAGGATAATGCTATTACTCTAAGGTGCTGCAATGTAGGCATGCTTTAAAGGAGAGAGACCTATTTGGTGACCTCAGAGACACCAGCAGTAACTGCAAGCAAGTAGAGTAGACATTAAGAGGCAAAAATAAGAGCATAGTCCAGGTAGTTCACCAATGCAGCGAAGGGTACCCTAACCTTTGATTTTATGTTCTTTTTCATAAATAAATGTTCTTCTAAGGCAAATGCTCTAAGTCTGAGTTCAACTCACTTAAAATACAGAATGATAGCAATACTATCTAGAGATATGCTTTTAGGAGTTCATAAATGTTTGAGGGGGTCTCACTTGCTGAAGATGGACACATTCAGAAAGCTGAATAAAGGCACAGTGTGAGAACTAGAGCATTGAATTCTTCCACTCCCTTCCTGGCTTTCCTGACTGTTTCTCTGTTGTTACCACTGTTCCAACAGTTCCTCCTAGAGCGATGAATTCTTCTGTTCCTCTTGTTCTGTGACTATGGAGCATGAGAGGATGTCACATATCACAGCTGCACTAATATATATGTTGTTCATTAACAAATTATAAATCATGACTCTCAGGGTGAGGGGTACATTGATTAGAAATGAGTTGACTAATTTTCTCTCCTTTATTGATAATGAAGCTTCCTGGAGAAATAGTCTTTTGCTGAGTTCTCAGAAGAAACATTAGAATCAAGGTCTTAGTCATTTGGGTCATTGGTCATGTTGGAGGAGAAGACACAATGTCCTTGATGGTGAGATGCCTCTTTCGCAATAATACAGAGATTATTTTACTCTTTAGCATTAGTTAGGGAGACTTTACAACTTAACCAGTGAGAACCCAGTTTGGAAGCAGAAGTAACTCAGTCAGTTACTATGCCAGGACCACAAGTCCTTGGTGAACTGAGACATACAGTCACTGTAACTATATGGACTTGTTACAGGATGGGGGGTGGGGAGTGATACACTCTTGTAATACTAAGACATGTAAAGTGTATAGTATGTTAGAGACCTGTACCCAGCACGTGGAAGGGTACAGCAGGAGGATAATGCCAACATCAGCTATGTATCAAGATTGAGGCTAGTTTCAACTACATAAGACTCTGCCTGAAAAGAAACAAAAACAACAAAAATGAAATTGTGAAGCATGTGAAATGTATCCTTACTAATATTATTTTTCCTGTTCTTTCTACCCTGTGCCCACAATTCTTGGCAATGCATGTTTTTGACTAAAAGGATAAAAATGTGTTTCTTCAATCCATGCATTAAATGTCCTTGTAGATTCATATTGAATTTTAAGAAAGCGCCAAGTTAAAGAAATTTAATTTCTTATGAAGATTCAAGTCTGATGGCTATTAAAGTCTTCACTAAAGTTGTTCTAGTCTGGAAATAGAAGCCCAAATAATCTGGGGAGTAAAGCAATTAAAATATTATAAGAGAAACATGTGCTCATTTTAAAACAGAATCGACAGCTGGCAGATTAGCAGGCCAAGACTGGTTTGCTTTCCTCTCAGTCTGTGTTTCCCAGGGACAAGAGTCTCTTCCATATTCCTCATAGTAACTTTCAACTTGCATATTAACAATTAGATCCTGAATGCTGTATATTCTTTAAATGGAAGGAATCATGCTATACAACTGTTTAGTAATGTAATTTCACTTAGAAGGACATTGGAGACAGGGAATCTAGCTGCGTTTGGCTCACTGCTTGTCTGCTGTGCTTGAAGGCCAGGGTTCTGTCCCAGCATGCTTCAAGAGAGAAAGACAGGGCACATCTCTGAACTGCACTCTAGAGGTGGGAGCAAGAGGGAGACCCAGGTGAGCCTGGGCTGCCAGGAAGTTTCATGCAAGTTTGGCCACCTGATATCTCGTCTAAAAGAAAAACTTAAAACTTTGTGTCTCTATATATGACCATATATCTCAGGTTTCTTAGGGGAGAGCAAGGGGATGCTTCTTGAGGGAGTACATGTTCTGGGACGAGTAGAAAAAAAATCAGCACCCTTTGCTAAAATTTTGATGAACAGGATCAGAGCTGAGAAGCATATTTTCTAATGGTGATTAAGTCATAAAGTAATTTAGATTATCACAGAGAATGGTTTAGGATGCATACATTCGTTAACTGTCAGATTGTCTCATAAGTACTGTCAGAATGTAGAGCTATGAGTAGTTTCTCAAAGTATCCCAGTACTCGGACACCTGTGGCCCAGTGCCTGTGGTCCTGTGGCCCAGTACCTGTGGTCCTGTGGCCCAGCACCTGTGCTCCTGGGGACCAGGCACTGCCAAACAGTTTACACAGATGATGATGTCTGTACTCAGGATATGGTGCGTTGGCCCCTAGGATTGAAGCCGACAGTTAGGGTTGTAACATAACCACCTGCACCACTGATCCATTTGGAAAAAAAGCTCCAAGGGAATCTTTTGGGCATTTCTGTCTTTGTATCACTGTGGCTACATTGAGCACACTGCTGTGTTCCCATAGAGTCAGGCTGAGTGGGGTGACATTGGGATTCTCAACAGGCCAGATATGCATTTGTATTTCTATCTTACAAATGAGGAACCTGAAGATCAGAACACAAGATGCATTTCTAGGGCAATACAACTAGTTACAGTGGGGGTTGGGGTGGATGAGCCAGGCCTGCCAGCCTCATTATCACACCAGCAAACAATCCTGTGTAGATTCTGTGCCATGAGCCTAAGAGGACAAGTCTCCTGACATTGTGTCCAAAACTTTCTAGATAGAAGTCATAATGTCTGGACTTATCTGAAGGAAGAACAGGAATAATGGGGAAACAAGGTTTAAGTAGTTGTAAGAAATGCCTACAACCAGACACTCCCACTGATTCTGGGAGGAGATTTAAGTGAATTCAAATAATAGGAACAATATCTAAATGCCCCCCCCCAACAGCAGGTATCTGGGTAGAAAGACCCCAGAAGACCCATCCACGGAACAGAAACCCCAAAGGAGAAGCTCTGTGGCTCTAGAAACTCATATAATGCTGTGACTTGAAATCACTTTGTTATAAACTGTTGCATAGGAATCCATAAACACCTATGAAAGGTTTGACAGATGCTTAACCTTTTGTCAGTCTATTTTTCAAACCTAACAGGATCAGCTTATAAATGCAAGCAACACTCTGACATCGTCAGTTCATAACTAACTGATGCAGCCAATAATCATATTCACCACTTACTAACCCTTTGTGTTCCAGGGACCTGGAGGCTGTACCATTTGACATGAGTCTGGTGAATGAGAGCATCTCAGAGGAATTCATTCTCTTAGGGTTTTCAGATCGGCCATGGCTGGAGCTGCCGCTCTTTGTGGTGTTTCTCGTGTCCTATATCTTGACCATCTTTGGGAATATGATGATCATTCTTGTGTCCCGCCTGGATGCCAAACTCCACACCCCCATGTACTTTTTCCTCACTAACTTGTCCCTGCTGGACCTGTGCTACACCACCAGCACAGTCCCACAGATGCTCATCAACATATGCAGCACCCGGAAGGTCATCAGCTATGGTGGCTGTGTGGCCCAGCTTTTCATTTTCCTGGCCTTGGGTTCCACTGAATGTCTTCTCTTGGGCGTCATGTCCTTTGACAGGTTTGTAGCCATCTGTCAACCTCTCCATTACTCAGTCATCATGCACCACAGGCGCTGTCTCCAGTTAGCAGCTGCATGTTGGATCAGTGGCTTCAGCAACTCAGTATTGCAGTCTACATGGACTCTTCAGATGCCACGATGTGGTCACAAGGAAGTGGATCACTTCTTCTGTGAAGTCCCTGCCCTGCTCAAGTTGTCCTGTGTGGATACAACAGCAAATGAGGCAGAGCTATTCTTTATCAGTGTGCTGTTCCTTGTAATACCTGTGACTCTCATCCTTATCTCATATGCTTTTATTGTCCAAGCAGTGTTGAGAATAAGGTCAGCTGAAGGTCGGCGAAAGGCATTTGGGACATGTGGCTCCCACCTAATTGTAGTGGTACTTTTTTATGGTACTGCCATCTACATGTATCTGCAGCCACCATCCCCTGCTTCCAAGGACCGGGGGAAGATGGTGTCCCTCTTTTATGGGATCATCACACCCATGCTGAACCCCCTCATCTACACCCTTAGGAACAAAGAGGTAAAGGGAGCATTTAAGAGGTTGATAGCAAGGATCTTTGTGATTAAAAAAGAAGCATTGCCCAAATAACAGCCCTATTAGTATAAATTTTTACAGCTGATAAACTATATTGTTTTATTCCCTACGGAAATATTATGATGATCCTCCTCAAATAAAATCTTTCTGAGAGAGAACTACATCAGTGTTTTGCTGCCTAGATATATTCAGTTCACGAGCCATGAGAAGTGACCTTTTATGATCCTCCCAAACACCTAACCCCATAAGCTCCATATTTTCAAGCTTTATGCTATTTGTGTGCTTGGTAAGGATTCTCAGACTTCTCAGGGTCTAAAGTAAAAACCTGAGAATTGTTTCTACAAAAACAAGGCATTTCATACACATGCAGATACACTGTTATGCACATAAACATACTCCCACGCTCTTTTAAATGTGTAGATGCTCTAACAGAAATATGTAATGCGGCCATAGACTCATCTTTTTGAGGCTTGGGTGAAAATTCAGCATTGTCTCTACACCAACACATATTTAAAATTCACAGTGAATCCTCCACCCAAAGTTTATTAAAATATTTATTTTATTTCTATAGTTTCTACCTCTGTTAAATAAAAGTCACATCCTGTTTTATCTATCAAAAAAATAATAAAGCAATATTTTAACCTTTAATCAAACTGCTTTGTGACATTCTAAATTATTTCTCTCATATATATTTATACATATTAAATATATATATATCATCTTTCCTCATTAACTCTTAAAGGATCTATAGTTTAAATCATTTTTTTTTAAAAACAGCCTTACAATGATGCCCACTCATGTCCACTGTACTTTTGTTATGCAAGAAGAAGTTTGTTTTCTTGCTGTTACTTGCCTTGAGTCAACAGACTATAATTTATATTCTTCCACATTTTCAGAAATCAATAGTGCTGAACAAAATTGTTATACACTATAAGTCCTAACTGATTGTTTATTATATATTACACTAATTAATCTCTTCAATTCTTTTTCACCAAACTGATCTTAAAAACAGAGAATGCAGTAACAACAACAAAATGCATAGAACACTCACACTGAATTGAAGCACCCTCGGGGGTTCTAACACAGCAGATCTGAGGGGAGACTAAGAACTTGTCTTTCTACAAATCCCCAGAAAGTGTTGATGTTCCCTGGCAGGGAGCAGGCTTTAGGAACTGCTCTACTAACAGTTAAAGAAAACAGCAATTACACTGGGGTCCCATCCTTTATATCTATCAATGGGAATTAAAGAGAAAAATGGGAAAGAATACTAGAAGTGTATTTTGAAAACCGGAGGGCATTTTCTAAGGGAAGTACACACATATCTTAAAGTCCACGTAAAGGAAAGACCAAATTTCCAGAGACAACTTTTTAGTCATTTCAAAGTCAAAGTCAGTGTCCTCTAGAGATCTGTGAGAAGCTGGCTGTGACGGCTCTCAAAGGCAGGATGCTAAGGAGAGAGCGGTTGGACCGCGTGCTCCATCCTGGCCCTCTGAGATAGTACTGATATTTTCTCAGATGTCATCTGGATGCAGCCTCAGAATCAGGGTGAGGTCGAATGAGCTGTTCTCTGTCCTCTTGACTAAAGGGGGGTGGGTGTTGGAGGAACTAGCAAAAGGAAGGAAATTGAGGTATTTTATGCTTTTAAAAGTGAGGAATTTAATTGATTCGGCACACTGTATACTGGTGAATTTTAAAGGAATGTATAGCTAAATGCTACAAATATTTTCCTAATAGTTGATGTATATGTGTACAGATGATACACGATTCTTGATTGCCCCAGGTAATTCTCATTATACTTTTGTACAATGTGGATCCAATAGTGACTAAGGAGACAGAATAATTCTATGTGCTCCTATCTGTGTTAAAACCTCTCATAACTAGTGATTAATAAAATGCTGCTATCTTGGAAATAATTCACTATTGATACAGGTTTTAAATATTTTACTCTACTAATTGACACTTATCAATAGCCTGTCTGGATTTAAAAATGACAGGATTAATAAGATGATGGAATAAGAGAAAATAATTCTAAAGGCATGAGAAATATGATTTAAAGTAAAAGAAACAAATAAATGGGTGTTATTTAACATAAATCAGTGTAGTTATGTCAAGTTCACTTTCTATACTAAAAGGTACAGAAATATGATTGACTACATATTCCATAAAATCCTCACCTGGGAGAACATACTGATAAACTATTGGTTATAGCTCTGAGATTTGCATTTAAGTTGGCATGTTATATAACTAGAATGCCTTCATAGAATAGAGAGTGAGGAACTGAGCAATCAGAATGCCAAACTTCTTGAAGACTTTTTAAGGCATGGATTTGTTCAGCATGGAGTAGGACATGTTTTGTCCTGATGTCACTGACATCAGCATTGGAAGGGTGCTCATGAATGTAGTTTCTTTCATAGAGAGCAGAATCCCTACCACTGGGTAAAAACCAAGAAGTTAATTCTAGTACTACAGAAGAAAGGACTCATAAAGATACTGACACTGTACCATGCTAATTGAGTGGACCATTTCTGACAATCTTGGAAAATAGATAATTATGACACAAGGCTGAAACAAAAATCTCCTCAATGCTTTTCTATTTCGTTCTGTTTCAGTTTTCTAGAGTGAAATCAGATTTGATATGGTGATTCCTCTAAGTGACCAAAAGAAAGAAAGCAGACAAACAAAACGATAGACAGGATACTGGCAAGTCCTGCGCAGATGTTGAGCTGGTGGCTGTGGCTTCTAAGAAGGACAGAATTGCCCATTTGATTGTGCTCATGGATGTCATACTGGAGGAACGGGTCAGTGTCTCTGAGATCTCCAAATACTGTGGAGAAGCTGGACCGCGCAGCTTGTAAAGATCCTTCCAACCTAAAACGTTAAAGTCCTGTCAGCTATAAGAAGAGTTTGGCTAGATATGAAAAAGATTTCCAAAGTTCTGGATGTTATGTACCTGAAACCAAGGCGCAAGCTGGCCATTTTCCTCAGGTGAGTGTCGAGGAAGAGCTGTCCCATGCATGCTGCAGCTCCCGGAGTCTGTGGGCTGGTCAGGTTGCTTGCTCACAACCGGATGCTCTCACCTTGGCTCCTTTTGCTTTTCTTTCTCTACTTCATGAGCCTCAGCCGAATCTCTCTCAACCCGTCTCATAAATATTCATGATGGCATTTGGGAGTCACCTAAATAATCTAGAATAAATGCCTCCTCTGAAGATTCTCTATTACACCTTTTGCTAATTAAGGTAACACAAGTTCTGTGGACCTACCTCATTGCCAAAGTAAGGTCATCACTAAAGTGCTGAGCCATCTGCACCGTTCTGGATCGGGTAGCCACTCATCTCCTAAAGACAGAAGGAGAAAGCTGTTTCCTAGAGTCTCAATCACATTAGCAAGAATCCACTTTCATCTTACTCTTAGCATCAACACTAGCTGACAGTGGTGAGAAAAATTTAGACTCCACACATTTTTCCTATTTGAAGCAGTAGAAGAAAGATTGCATCACTTACCAGGATATGCATTGAATTAAACATTGGGCAAAAGTTGGCAGGAAAATAAAAATTTTCCATCTCTTGGCTGTTGTGAATAGAGCTACAGTAAACATGGGAGTGCACATGTCTCTGAAATACTGATTTCATTTCCTAGATGACTGGGCAGTAGTGAGATTTCTGAATTATATGGCATTTCTAGTTCTTTGAGGAACTTTTAAACTGTTTTCTGTAATGGTTATGCTAATTTAAATTGTTTTCTGTGGTAGGTAATATGGCACCAACAGTACATAAATGTTCTATTTTTTTCTACATCATCACCAGTATTATAAAGCCCATTATTACTGGGGTGAAGTGACGGATCATCATTGTGGTTTTGGTTTGCATTTCCCTGATGAAGTAAGGCTCCGTATTTTTAGAGGAACCCACTGGTCATCTTTATGTCAACCTCTTCGAAATGTCTGCTTAGATCTATTGCCACTTTTTCTATCTTTTAAAGCCTTGCTATATCCTGAATTCCTCACATATTCTGAATGGTGACTCACATACAATCTGCAGCTATGTTCTCCATTTTTTAGTTCAATTGTTTCCTCTTGTGCAGAAGCATCTGAGTTTGATATGGTCCCATATACTTACTTTTGATTTTATCTCTTGTGCATTTAAGGGCTTGTCCAAAAGAGCCTTCTACATTCTAATGTTGTCAAACATTTCCTCCATTTTTTTTTTTTTCATACAAAGACTGGCCTATTTTGAAAGTGTGTTTTTGCATCTTTGTTGAAAATCAATTGGCATAGATGTACAGGATTAATTCTAATCTTTCTATTCTGCTGTTCTGTTTGCTTTTATGCCAGAACTTTTTCTGTTTTGATTGCTTCAGCTTGATAGTATATTTTTAAACCAAGAAATGTGATTATAATTGCTTTATTTTGTCCAAGACTTCTTTTTGTGTGAGTGTAATATATGTGTGTGTATATGTTCATGAGCATATAAACATACATTCGAAGGGCCATTGAACGTATCAAATGCCTTCTGCATCTATTGAGTTCAAAGTGAGATTTTTGTTTTTACTGTATGGTGTAGCATGCTTGTTATTTGTTGGAGTATCCTTTCATCCCACTTAGTCTTGGTGAATAATCTTTTAAATGAATTGTTGGGTTTGGCTTGTGAATGTTTCCTTAAGGATTTATTTAGTTGTGTTCATCAAAGATACCACCCTGCAGATTTATCACTGTGTCTCTGTCATCTTTTATATCAGGGTAATGCTGGCAACATAGCATATACTTGGAATAATTCCTTCCTCAACTTTGTTGGAGTCATCTAAGAAGAGTTGATATTAGTGACTCTTCAAACTCTTGGCAGGCTCTGCTGTGAAGGCCTCTGGCCTCGGCTTTCTTTTGATGCAACTTCTTCATTGCTATTCATTGTTACTGATCTTTCCAGATTTCCTACTTTGTCCTGGTTTAATTTTGTCAAGGTATGTCTGTCCAGGAATTTGTCCATTTTTTCTAGGTTAGTTATCAAGTTTGTTGACATATAAATGTTCGTACTAATGCCCAATGATTTTATCTCAGCTGTGTTTGTTCTGTTTCCCATTTCTCATCTCCTCTTCTCTTTCTCTTACTTAGCTAGCTAAGGCTTTGCAAAATTTGTTTATATTGCTGAAATAAAATTTTAGTTTTTCTGGGCTGTGATGGCACATACCTTTAGTCCTAGCATTCAGGAGGCAGAGGCAGTCAGATCTCTGAGTTCCAGGCCAGCCTGGTCTACACCATGAGTTCTAGGACAGCCAGAAGTATACAGAGAAGCCCTGTCTCAAAAACAAAAGCAAAAAGTCCCTTAGTTTCTGCTGACTGTTTAGGGTCATTTTATTTGTCGTTATTTAAGTTATCTCTGTCTGAACTTAATTATGTCTTCTTTTTGGCTGATTTTGATTTTAGTTTATTCTTGTTTTCCTAGATTCTTAGAAGGTAATGTGAGTTATTTGAGATTCTCTCTCTCTCTCTTCCCCTTCCTTATGTTGTCCTGATGTAGCTGCTTGTGATGTATTTTCCTCTTGAAACTATGGTTACTGTAGGACATGTTTTGTTATGTTGTGTGTCTTCTCCTTTCATTTGTTTCAAGTTATTTCTTCTACAAAGAATTACTATTTAAAGATCTGTTTTATCTTCATTTATGTGTCTGTCTGTAGGAATGTATGTAGGTGCCTGTGGGGACCGGAAGTGGGCATCTGATCCCCCCGAACTTGGGTTATCGGTGGTTGTGAGCTGTTTAACGTGAATAGTGGAAACCAAACTTGCACTTATCCTCTGGAAGACTAGCAAATGCTTTGAACCATCTCTCTAGCTTCCTCACAGAATTACTTGTTTTGGGGGGAAAAATGGAAGAATGGTAGCATTGTGCATAGTAGTAGAAACAAGTTTATTAGACAGTGATCATGAGTCTGTTGGTCAGGTGTCTGGCTCTCTAGCAGGGATCCCACCATTTGGGTGATGGAAGCAGAAAGATTGTGCGTCAGATGCCAGCCTGAGCTAGTGGAATTCTGTCTCAAACAAAACAAAACTCTCCTAAAAATTAAAACAAAACCAAACAAAAAAATGAACCTACAGGTTTAGGATGTGTCTTGGTTTGCTTGATAGTGTGTGACCAAAAGTAACTGGGGAGGAAAGAATTTACTGTCATAAAGAAGGAAGTCATGGCAGAAACCTGGAGTGGGGAACGGAAGCAAAGACCACTCAGGACTGCAGCTGCTGTCGTGTTCCTGGCGGATCACCCAGGGTTACCTGTACAGGGGTGGTACCACCCAGAGTGGACTAGCTCCTCCTACATTAATCATTAATTAAGAAGACACACCACAGATTTGTCTGCCAGCCAGTCTGATGGAACCATCTTGTCAATTGAGGTTTCCTCTTCTCATGTGACCCCAGCTTGTGCTAAGTTGACAAGAAAGCAAAACTAAGTACCAAACAAAGCATCAGCTAATCGGCACAGGATGCTCGTGTCATATTATTATAGGAGATAACTGCCACAAAACACTTCCCAAGGGTTATTGGGTTTCTGTGGAAGTTGATAGGTTTTCATTGGATTTGCATCTTATGCACCGTTTCAGCTCGAAAATATCTAAGGCCTATCACCATATTATTTTTCTTTTTATTTTGCTAATTAATTTTTTTGTGTGGTACTTAGAATTGCATCTTGGACTCTATGCTTGGCAGGCAAGGACCCTATCACTGAGCTGTGTGCTCACCCTTGCTACCTTTTTCTAAGATAAAGACACAGGCCAATGAAACAGGACATGAAGACAAAATGCAGACTTCCAGATGATTTCAACTAAGTTCATGATTTTTTTCTTGACCCACTGAAGGTTCAAGAGGAAGTTGTTTAAGGTCTGTGCATTGATATAGCCTCCAACTTTTTCATCCTATAAGTTTCTAGCTTTACCACTGTAGTTGGGTTGGAAAATACATATATTCGGTATTACTTCAGTTCTTTTAGAACTGTTGAGACAAAAAGAAGCCATATTTTAAAGACACAAAAAGGCAAATGGTAGATTATTGGGAAGGAGTGTATGATGTTAGCACCAGTAAAGGAAAATCTGATTTGGCTATGTTGTTATTAAAAAATAGATTTCAGACCAAGGAACATTATCAAGAACTTATCATCAGTTACTAGTGATAAAAGATGAGTTCTTCAGAGGGTATGCAAATTTTAAGCAAGTGTACACATAATACAACTTCAGGATACAGGAAGAAAATCTGGGAAACAAAAGCAAAAGTAATCATAACAGCTGAAGACTTTGGCAGACACAGGAGAAGCTCTGGACATTGCTCCTTTGTAAAGAACTGACACTGTCAACAGGCCTTGGTCAGAAACATAAAGAAATTTATATTAATAACTGCACCTCGTCAGAGAAGCAGGCGCCAGACAGCTTTCGTCATCCAAGACACTCACCTGTGTGTAGCTCAGGATGCTGTGGTAACTACTGCCATCCAGAACCATACACAGAATGCCAGCTGTGGGAACAGCCAGAACAGTTTACACAGGCAGCCTTGCCTGTGAGGAGGCACAGTCCTCGGCTTTCTCCTTGAGGGCAGCGATTAGGGGTATGTGGGGGACAAACTGCAGTGAAGGAGGGAGGATTGAGGCAGGGAAAAGTGAGATGGTGGACTATTGTTAGAGTAAGAAACATGTTCAAAAGATAGTGGTATCAAGCAGCGTGCTCCTAGGGTGGAGTTGAAGCCATTAGACGTAATGCTCTCACACCTGTGATGGATCAAAGCAAGAGCTGCTGGTTTTCTTAAGGTATTAGGCAAAAGTGTGGCAATGAGACCCAACTAAGTAGATGTGTAGTTGTTTGCTTTTTCTCTTTGCTCTTTGGGGACCCACCACCCAGCTCCCAAATAAATACATGAGTCTTATTCTTACTTATGAATGCCTGGCCTAGCTTGGCTTGTTTCTAGCCAGCTTTTCTTAACTTAAATGATCCCGTCTACCTTTTGCCTCTGGGCTTTTACCTTTCTCTGTTCTACGTACCGTTCTTTCCTTACTCCATGGCTGGTTGTATGGCTGAGTGGTCCCTGGCATCTTCCCTCCTTCTCCTTTTCTTGCTCCTCCTTCTTCTCTTTTTCCCCTTCTATTTATTCTCTCTGCCTGGCAGCCCTGCCTGTCCCTTCTCCTGCCTAGCTATTGGACATTCAGCTCTTTATTAAACTAAGCAGGTGTTTTAGACAGGCAAAGCAGCACAGCTTTACAAAGTTAAACAAATGCAACATACAGAATGCAACACATCTTTGCATCATTAAAACAAATATTCCACAGCATAAAAAAATGTAACATATCTGTAACAATAATTCCACAACATAGATGAGAAGTGGAGAAAGGCAGAGAAAAATATAAACAATCTGTCTTTGGTATTTAGGCATGATCTTTATTTAGGTTTAAATAAGAAGTATTTGGGCATAGGAAAGATATGTACAGTGATGCAGTCTGTTCAGAGTGGACTGACTGATCCCTGTGTCACTTCTCCAAAGCTCAGGGAAGTTGTCGTTGCTCTCATGACTGGAGGGGAGTGATCTGACTATGGAAACATTTCTATCTCAGTTTTTCCTGATCTCCCACAGCCCCAGTGCCAAGGCAGGCCATGGAAGCCAGAACCTTTCTTCTCTCAAATAGTCACAAATCCCAGGAGTGTTATTTCAGCCTTTCCCTTCTAGTCTGTGTAGCAATGGCTAAGAAATTTCCTGACCTACATGACCTGATAAGACATTCCAGGAGGAGTCTTATCCTAAACCAGTGAGGAATTAACACTGCTTGGAGAGGCCAGGAAGACTCTGGAGACAGGCCTTCTAAAGGCTCTCACTCAGCCTATTTATGTTTGTTCACACTGTTCAATGTTCAGTCATTGCTGTCCTGTCCATTGCTGCCCACACTTCATCAAATGCAATCATAAAGATAGATGGTTCACCCTCAGTTCAAGGCTCCCACATCATGTCAAACTTTGATCAAATATATTTGCTATGTTTTCTTCTTATTAGCCTCTTTCCTTAATAGAGGTGTTGGCTCTGTGCTTTATGATGGACAGAAAAAGAATGATCTCCTTTGATGTCATTATACCAGAAAAAGTCAGCTGTGAGGAATTGAAAGGGTAGCGTGATCATACCATATAATGCCTTACTCAGAGGCTAGCTGGTCTTGTTGCCTGGCTCATGCTAAGGGCCAGCATTTCATTAGCGAGCATATTATTATGACCGATGGCAAAGATAAGCAGTTCAGCTCATCACTTGTTGGTAAAAAAAAAAAAGAGCCCCACCTGGGTTGGTGAGACAGCTCAATGGTAAAGGCACTTGCCACTCAGATGTGAAGGCCTGAGTTCAATCCCAAGATCCTAGAGCAAAAGGAGACTAGCAACTTCTGACCTCCACAGGCAGGTGCAAGCATACAATACACACGTGCATGCATGCATGCACTGACACACCCACCCACAATAATAACAAAGTAAAGCTTTCGGAAAGAAGAGCGGTCCATGAGTCCTAAGTCCTCTGAGCAGGGTGCGAGGCAAGAGAGCAAATAGAAACACCACTCCAAGGCCTCCGCTTGGGGGTTTCCTGATCGGAGGCCCCAACCTTCGCTTTACCCTTCTCTACCGTAGAGAAATCCTTTTTGTGCAGACCTTACGATCACAGGGTTCTTTCCTTTTTTGCAAGAGTTCCTTTCTTTCTTTGCAATAGCAATATTGGGTTAAAGTCTCTCCTGGATGTAGATTTTCTTTTATTTTTTAAGTTTAGTTTTGGGAGCGCTTAGCTCTGGAAAACACTAACAGATCTTTCAGGAAGAGAGTTCTTATTGCCATAGTCTCTCTCTCCAGTGTTGCTTCCAAATGGGCTCTCCTTCTTCAGTGTGGTTTTTTAATCTAACAGTGTATTCTGGAAAGAAGCCCTTTATCAGGTATGCTGTGCATTTTTTCTGTAAACAATGCCTTTGGCTGAACAGGTTTTACATTTTAATTCAATACTGAATATTCTTTCTCCTCTCTCATTTAATGTGGGGTTTAAGGCTGCATCCATAAAAGAGATTTTTGTTTTGTTTTGTTTTTCATTTTTTTCTCTCCCTGTCCCCTCTATTTATCCTTCACTCATCACCAGGCTCCACCCTCAGCTTCTGTCCCATCGGATATTTGGAATCCTCAAGTTTTTTTGGAGAGAATTTCTCCACCCTTTCAATTTCTCCAGAGGTTTCTGTAGAGCTGCACAATTATATTTTCACTCCGGAGGTGCCTGAAAGGAGACCCCGAGCAAAACCAGATTTAGTATGCACAAAGGAAACCCAGTTATGACCTCGCTCACACATTCATTTCGACATTCCTGAGCTTTTATGGAAAGGCTTCTCTTTGGATTTTCTGTTGATTGGATAACAGCAACTACATCTTGAGTTTATTATGCAAAGTCATCTAACACGAGCTCATTTTTATATTTTTATGGAAGTCACGATTGTGCCTTTTGAGAGAAGTTATCCCTTGATGAGATCGCTGCACTCGATATTTCTAAAAGACATCCCAGAGCTACTTCAGAAATCAATGCAACCTTGACCGCCCAATGTCCTTCTTACCCGCCAGCACGCCTGCTGACCTCCCGCGGGTGACCAGCAGGGAGCAGCACTGGATCCCACAAGCCAGAGAGGGTCTCGGGGTTCCTGCCCTATTGTGCTCTGCTCTTCTGCGCCCTCTGGTTGGGCTGGGGAATTCCTTCCCATTTTCTTACTTTTCTTCAATCTGCTAGTGTTCCTCCCGGTTCCACCCAGATTCCTAAGCGACTGCTGAGAATTGCATCCCTTGAAGTGATATTCACAGTCTTCGCAGGTGCCCGCCTCCTTACTGGCCCCCAACAATCTCCCCCTACCCTTACCGCCCCGGTCCTGCAACCTCTCTACCCCTGAAGGGAAACTTATAAGGTCTGCAAGGTGGTGGCAAGTGTCTGGGACGCCCAGTGGTTGCAATAAATCAGGAAGAAGCATTACGAAAGGTTATTCGATAAAAGTATAAAATGACATTCATACCTTTTTTATAAAGAAATTATATTTTAATAGTTAAAAATAGGCAATGCATACATTTGTAAGATTATTAAGCTCATGGGAAGTACAGGCATTGGTGGTTCAGTGGTAGAATTCTCGCCTGCCACGCGGGAGGCCCGGGTTCGATTCCCGGCCAATGCACGACGATATTTTCTTTTTTTTTTTTCTTTCCTTAAAAGCTACACAGAGAAGCCCTGTCTCAAAAAAAAAAAAGAACATCTTGAAAATACAATTCGCCTCAAAGTCAGTCGCTTTCCTTACTTTTTCGACTATTTGCATATGTTAATCATATTTTTATTAAAATCGCCCTTTCAAATGAACAGGACTAATAGTTTAAGGACAAGTTGTTTTCTTAAACAGTAACTTTTATTTATCTGAGGCCATTTGAAATAAAAATTTTCCGAACAAATTTCATTAGATCTGAATTTTTAATTAAAGTAACCAAACATTTTTTTAAGGGTGGTGTTTACATGACTATATAAAGGTATCAATTCAGAGACCTAGTCGTGCCGTTAGCAGAGTGGCGCAGCGGAAGCGTGCTGGGCCCATAACCCAGAGGTCGATGGATCGAAACCATCCTCTGCTAGAGTGAACTTTTTACATTCTCCACAAAGAAAATCTATAAAACTGAAGTTTTAGCAACTTTCTACTGTTTGCTCATAGAAACGGGAATTAATAGCCAATTGTAGCGTCATGCTATTACTATTCCTCCAAGCTCAAAAAACGCGGTTTCAGTTAACTGGGAGATGGTAACTATCTCAGAACGGTGATATTAAACCCAGCGTCCAAAATAGCACGTCTGTACGCCACCAGACCGCATAACACAGATGCTCAGTTCAAAGGAGCTGCTCCTTATAGCTACTACGTATAGCACGGGTTTAAAGTGTCAGCGGAAGTGATAACGAGTAGCCTTTTGCTCCTGCTCCGTTTTCCTCCTCGCAGCTTATTACCACCACCAGCTCAGTATGGTGTGCTTTCTTTACCCCTTTGGCAGTGTGGGGAGCTCATTCACTAGGACCGGGGTTAATCTGTTTCTGTTCTGTAGTCCCCACTCTACCTTGAGCCTGGCATGGTGACGTTTGACACATCTTGGATACTGGTGATATCTAGTTCATCGTGCACTAGAATTTAACATTGTTCTTCAAAGGTTACAAAAATGATCAAATGGCACTGATCTATTTATTTCACACCATGAACTATAGGTCTCTTATATTTAAAGGAAGGAGAGGATGAAGAGTGGGAATTTTGATGGAGGATAGTGGGAGATTCACACAGCAAAGATAACGCCAGCCTTATTTCGGTAGCACACCAGTGTTGTTCTTTTCCATGTAGTTGTCATCCAGGTCCATCTCGCCCACCTTGTAGAATTTAGACTTCTCCACAGGGCAGGCCAGAACTCAGTGATGCAGGTTGTGATGCCTGTTAGAGGCATGTTCTTTGAGGGAATGGGCTTCATGGCTGGTCAATTCTAGTGAACAAACATTTACACCCTAGCACTGTAAATTTTGCTTATCTCTAACAGGCCGGGTTAAGCATACTACTTATTTTGAGAGTCAGTGCCCCCTCAGCTAAATTCTACTTTGTGTGATTTTCTGTCTCCCAAGCAAATCTATTAACAAAACCTTTTTATAATATTAAGCCCATTACTTTGAGTTTCTTCTACTACATAGCCAGTTCAAGGACAGCTGGCCTATATGACACCTTGTTTCAACAAACAACACAAAGTCATTTTGAGAAAGAGCACCTATGGGAAGGTTGCTTTCAACGGGAGCACATTTTCTTTGTACAACAAATCCCTTTCCCAAGGCTGAAACAAATCTTTTCGAGTTCACATTTGTGAGTGAGGCCTTTTTAGAAACAGGCTGTTTCTGAATGAAGAGCCTTTGAGGTCACTTCTAACGGAGAGAGAAGGGAGCAGGAAGAGTGGATACTGCAGAAAATTACACAGAAGGCAGTGGAGTGGAGTGGGCAACGCTACAGCCTCTCATTCTTCAAATCATTTACACATTTTAGAGCTCTGGACATTGAGTATGGAGATTTCCCAACCTCAGAATTTCCTAGACAGGAAACTGTGTGGGGAAACAGTCTCCTGGCAGAGAACTGAGTGTCACTGGTGAGGTCTAGAGAAGCAAAGGGGGACTGAGACCCACATATCAGCCTCACCTTCTTGCCACAGTCAACATCTGGGAAAAAAAACAAAAAACAAAAAAACTGGCATCTTATCAGTTACAGTCAGTCTCTATTGAGTTGTAAGATATCCTGACCATCAAAGGCAGCCAAAGACCCCCATTATTACAGTCAGGTTATCCCCTGAAAGGGCATAAGATCTTCTGGAATTGTCTTTATCCACCTCCAAGTCTTTGGCAATTTGTTCTAACAACTCTTATCTCTTTTGTGAAGAATCACTGATACTGTTCCAAGCCAAGTTTCCAGTGTCAGGCCTGGCTGCATTTATCTCCCAGTAACTAGTGGACTCTCCAGCATCAGGCCTTGGAAGCACCAGCCCTTCTAAATTCTGTACACAGAGACTCACGGCCACTGCAGAGGACCTGTGCTGTCACTGGGCATCATGAGATGGACCTGACCCGGCAATTGCTACTTCAGATGAAGAATTTTAGAGGGCAGAGTTCAGAGGTCGTGACACAGAAGTAATGACTGAAATTTTGAAGTTTTGCCTCTCATTGTAGGTGCTTAGGCATAGAGGATGACTTCAGCCAATGAATTGGCTGAGCAGCATCTGGAGACCTTGTATAGGGGGAAACACAAATATAATAAGATCTAAGGCTGGCACTGATGGTTTTCTTCTTAAAATCCATGCTGCCTTCTGGGATACAAACTGACACCTTTTTTTCTGCTTAAAGTCTTAATTGTTGATTTCCTTAAAGTCAGAAGTTGATTTCCTTAAACAGTTCTCTTTGGTTCTCAAACATGAGTGGAGATTTAAAAAAAAAGGTCATCAGTTCACTACACAGACATTTTAAAAACAACTGGTGATCCTTGCTTTGTCTAAAGTAGCCTGGAGAAGAGAAAGAGAGAAAGGGAGAGAAGAGAGAATTAAAAACAAAACAAAACAAACAAGAAAACCTTAGGAAGTTCATTTGCCAAGGATCTATACTAGGAATCAGCGCTCGGGCTGATTCATGTCACCTTTACCCTCACCCTTTTGCTTCTTGTAAGACAGAAGAGAAGGGAAAAGCCACCAGAGAAAAGGGAAGTAATTTTAAGGACAAGACTGAGGAAAACAGGTAGAAGAGAGTGTATCACAAGGCACAGAGGCAAGGAGGCCACTGGTATCTTAACTTCCTTTATTTAGTCATTCGGCATTGTATACACATATCAAAACATCACATTGTGTCCCAACTAATGTATAAAACTTGTCCTTGCTAGTTAAGAATAAATAAATAAAAATAAAAGCAGAACAAAGGTAATATATGTAGAAAAGAATGATTGTTTTTATGACATCATTAAGTTTGCAGGCAAAATGGATGGAACTAGAAAAAATTATCCCGAGTGAGGTAACACAGACCCAGAAAGACAAATATGATATGTACTCCCTCATATGTGGTTATTAGGTGTAAAATAAATGATAACCAGGCTATGAGCCACAGCCCCAGAGAGGTTAGGTAACAAGGAGGGCCCAAAGAGGGATGCATAGATTTCCCTAGGAAGGGAATAGAAGAGATCTCCTTTCATTAAACGGTGTGGGGTGGTGATATGAGATGGGGTTGGGTGGGCTGGGGGCAGGATGGAGGGGAAGAGTAATGAAAGTCTTGATGGGGGGAGTGTACTTGGGGATTAGGGACAAATCTGGTGCCAGGGAAGCTGCCAGGAATACACATGGGTGACCCCAGCTAAGACCTCTAGGAATAGTGGAGAGGATACTTAAAACTGTCCGTCTCCTGTAATCAGATTGGTGATTACCCTGTCAGCATGGAGCCGACAAAATAAAGGTCGACCTCGATTGATTCAAACATTCCTATTACCCCGGAAAGGGGGAACTTGCCGGGCTAAAGGGTAAATAAAGCTCTAGAGTGGGAGTGGAAATATCAAACAGGACTGACTTCCCAAGATTAATACATGTTAACAGCTATTTCATATGTAAACTGTGGGTGGCTCTGAAAAGAGCCTTTGGGTCAGAGTGGGGTCCGCCCGCTCACTTGGAGCTGGTGTACTTGGTGACGGCCTTGGTGCCCTCGGACACGGCGTGCTTGGCCAGCTCCCCGGGCAGCAGCAGGCGCACGGCCGTCTGGATCTCCCGCGACGTGATGGTCGAGCGCTTGTTGTAGTGCGCCAGGCGCGACGCCTCGCCCGCGATGCGCTCGAAGATGTCGTTGACGAACGAGTTCATGATGCCCATGGCCTTGGAGGAGATGCCCGTGTCGGGGTGCACCTGCTTCAGCACCTTGTACACGTACACCGAGTAGCTCTCCTTGCGGCTGCGCTTGCGCTTCTTGCCGTCCTTCTTCTGCGCCTTGGTCACCGCCTTCTTGGAACCCTTCTTCGGGGCGGGCGCAGACTTCGCGGGATCAGGCATAGCGATGAACAGAACAAGAGAGAAACAAGCACAGTAAAGAGCAACTAAGAGTCAAGACGTAGCCTGCGCTGGCTGCTTTTTAAACAGACTTGTGGCTATACCGATCGCAACTACCAAACGTCACTCACTAAATGCCCAATCAACGCAGGGATTTTTCAAAACCACGGTGCCATTGGTTGAGGCGAAAGTGCTCTATGTAACCAATGAAATCGCTCCGTTTTCGCGCCCTGCGGTGACTATAAACTGCGCCAGTGTGTCTTTCTCGTTACTGACTGAGCATCTTCTAACAGCCAGTTTCCTATCATGTCTGGACGCGGCAAGCAGGGCGGCAAGGCTCGCGCCAAGGCCAAGACCCGCTCCTCCCGGGCCGGCCTGCAGTTCCCCGTGGGCCGCGTACACCGGCTGCTCCGCAAGGGCAACTACTCGGAGCGGGTGGGCGCCGGCGCCCCGGTCTACCTGGCGGCCGTGCTGGAGTACCTGACGGCCGAGATCCTGGAGCTGGCCGGCAACGCGGCCCGCGACAACAAGAAGACGCGCATCATCCCGCGCCACCTGCAGCTGGCCATCCGCAACGACGAGGAGCTCAACAAGCTGCTGGGCCGCGTCACCATCGCGCAGGGCGGCGTTCTCCCCAACATCCAGGCGGTGCTGCTGCCCAAGAAGACCGAGAGCCACCACAAGGCCAAGGGGAAATAAGACATTAAAAACAAACCTTTTAGCTAAGCCAAAGGCTCTTTTAAGAGCCACCCACCCTTTCTCCAAAAGAACTGAACACTGAGGAGAATAGAATAGAATGGCTGTTAGGTGCATTATGTTGTTGCCCCACCGTCTGCTCAAACCACTGAAACACTGTTGCCTCTGTACATTGAGTCGAAAATTGTTTAACTCCTGTGGGTGTGCTAACTAAAGGTTGGATGTTGTCTAGAGGTTAAGACTGGTACTTTGACCAAATAAATGTTTGTTTCAACTCAAGACACTTAGAACTGCATATTTATTGGGAAACGATCACTATGCACAGCCCTCACTTGAATGCTTTTTATGAGCATGACTGATAAGGCAGCCGCCATTTGCCAACATCAAAACCAGCTAAGGATGTCACATCAATACGTGGTATCACAGCTAAGCATATTTCCACTCCCCCTCTCCCCCTCTTCCCCTCTGTGCAAATTAAAGGCCAAAGTGTTAATCATTTAAAGCCGTTTTTAAAAGTCACTACCTAATCCATTACCTTTTATATAATCTGAAACAGAAAGAAGGCTGTAGAAATATGCTTTAAGAAAAATTACATTGGTTTCCACTAACACGCGGTCGAATTGTCTTTTCATTGGGGCAATTCCACACTATTGCTCAAAAAGCAAATCATTCATCAGCCTGCGAGAAAACACAAGGACTCCACAGCCAATTGAGTTGTTCCTGCAGCCATTTTGACCAATCAGAATCCGTTCGTCTGTATAAATTTTGGTCGCGGGACGGGTTAGCTCAGGCTTTTTTGCAAACTGAAGCTGTAGAAAGTATGGCTCGCACTAAGCAGACGGCCCGCAAGTCCACCGGCGGCAAGGCCCCGCGCAAGCAGCTGGCCACCAAGGCCGCCCGCAAGAGCGCCCCGGCCACCGGCGGCGTGAAGAAGCCGCACCGCTACCGGCCCGGCACCGTGGCGCTGCGCGAGATCCGGCGCTACCAGAAGTCCACCGAGCTGCTGATCCGCAAGCTGCCGTTCCAGCGCCTGGTGCGCGAGATCGCGCAGGACTTTAAGACCGACCTGCGCTTCCAGAGCTCGGCAGTGATGGCGCTGCAGGAGGCCTGCGAGGCCTACCTGGTGGGTCTGTTCGAGGACACCAACCTGTGCGCCATCCACGCCAAGCGGGTCACCATCATGCCCAAGGACATCCAGCTGGCCCGCCGCATCCGCGGGGAGAGGGCGTAAAGTTGGTCTCTTCAGTCTTTTTCAAAGGCTCTTTTCAGAGCCACCCACGTCTGCACTGAAAGAACTGTTTGGCTTTGTTCAGCCTTGGCATTTTGGGACTCTTCCTTACCAGTTTGTTACCCAAATTACTTAGTGTTGGGTCTAGTACCTAAGCATTTGGTCGTAAATTTGTAGCCTAAATACCTGCGCGATTGTTTTTTAGGTACTTGCACAGCCATTGAAGCCAGAGTCCATTACAAAGCCATCTCCATTTTAGGTATGTGTGAAGCTTAAGGCTTTGTCTCCGTTTATCATGCTAGAAATTAGAGACAAATGTGCTTTTAAAGTGTTTGGGTGTTTAATCTTTGCATGTTTGCGCCACTTGTACCTGGTGTTCTCAGGCTAGAATGGGGCATTGTGTCCCCTGAGACTAGAGATCTAAAGGATTTTGAGTGAAGGGGTTAAACTCTCACAACTGAGTTTAGATTCCAGTTCTCCGAGAAAGGCAAAACGTGTCTCCCACGAAGAGCCATTTATCCACAATACCCTTACTCTTCCGGAGAGGAGAAAACAAGACCTAAATCAGGTCGGCCTCACCATGCCTCAAGGGCAAATCCAGCAGCTCCTTTCTGAGTCATGTCAGAACTTGCCCAAGCTTTTGCAAATGTCCAAAAATAAGACTAAATTTCAGCCCATTAAAAATATACTAATGTAACTGCTGCTTGCTTAACCAATTACAGGTGAGATGATCTAACTTCTGAAACACCTCTTAGCTGTGCTTTAAAGGAGCCTCCACGATCCTCTTGGGGGCATTGCCATTTTTACAGGCCAATGACCCCATGTGTGCTGGAATATTAATAGACACTCTTTGCTCTTACATACTATTTGAGTCTGGGGTCTCCTTCAGCGTCTCTTTGGACCCTTACATGAGCTACCATGCAGTGCTAGAAATCTTAGGTCTTTCTGGAAGAGCTACAGGCCTCTCCATTGCTCAGCCATTTATCTCTCCAGCCCCATGAAGGGCATTTGTGTGCTCCTGATAATGTGTTCAGGATCCTCGGATAAATGAAGAAAACCTTGAGGGACGTGCAAAAGCCATGATGAGCCAGAGTACTAAAACCAGCTTCCTGTGGCCTGTGAAGGCCATCCTTGAGTGTAAGTGTCTATATATCTAACATTCATTTTCCTTTTTAGCAAAGCATTCAGCTTTTCCTGGCCAAGTGGCCTACGTAACAATCCTGTCTCAACTTGTCAGTGGGCTTACTGAAAAAAAAGTGTTTGTGCAAGAGTGAAGAGTTCTGGTCCCTAGCGATCACAGGCCTGCAACTCCACCGCAAAGGAGGCAGAGATAAGTTGGCTAACTTGACTACGGAGTCCCTGGGCTCTGGGTCAGAAGAGGGAACCTCAACTGAGGGTATAAGGCAGGAAGTGGTCAGGCCAATGTCAACCCCTGGCCACACACCTGCACTACATGCACACATTACCATACATACCACACACACACACACACACACACACACACACACACACACACACACACAGAGAGACACACACACACACAAAATAAAATAAAATTTTAAGTTTAATAATATCATAGTGCTTTGTGTTACCATGAATTCCTAAAGCAAAATAAAGTCCCTCTCCAAGGAAGTGACCTCTGTAAAGGAAGATGGATATTTTGGAAGGAAGGCTTGTGAGGCTTACTGCAGATGGAGAGTTTGTCTTGGGATCCAGGATAAGCTTCCGTTGACTGTACAGTAAGCAGTACATTCTTTCCTTCCACACGAAGCTCTCTTACAAATCCTAAAAGGACTTACACAGGCTTTGGTTTTGTTTTTTCAGGTTTACACTGATCAAAACTTGGTATGCATCTCACAATTTTGGCCTTTCAGTTAGAATTACATGAAATGTATTTTAGCAGCAGCGATCATCAGATACATGTACATGAATATTCTGTATCTGACAATATTCCATATGCTGGCTATCATAATGTGGTCAGGTAGGTCATCCTCTAGATAAACTAAAAACTCAAGCACACCTCATCTCCCATATAAGAACTTGGTTTTGCTTTAGTAATGGCATATAAAAATGAATATGAGGTAACAGATGCCACATTCTTTTGGCATGCCCTAGTAGGTAGACATTAATGTTATTAAGACAAGGATCAGTAAAGAGTTGAAATGCTGAGTGATGGATCTAGTTTTGTGTTTGTTTTTCTACAAGAAATCTTGACATGAGGCCAGGAGTCACATAGAGGGGTTAAGTCTCTGACAGACATAAAGATCTGGAATTCTGTAGTATATGAAAAATATTGAAAACTAAAGGAGAGGGCTATCTATCTCTTGTAGCTTTTGCTTTATTGTCAACATTAAAGTTTCTGACTTGCCTAGTTCATAGCAGCCATGACCTGTGCTTGTGGGCATTCTCTGCAGGGTCCCATACTACCCTTTAATGATAATTCCTTTAACTTCCAGAGCGGGGGTTCCCTCCATAGGTTAGATACTCTTTTAGACCACCATGCTCCCTGTCCCCCAAGACTGCACCCTTTTCTTCATCCTTCTTAGGTTATTGACTCACTTTTGTGTTGCTCCTCACTAGATTATTTCTGTAGCTCAGACACTATACTCATGGCATCCAAGGGTGAAATGAATTGTTTCTGAAAGAATAATTCGAATTTAAGGAGGTAAAACAACAGTTATTGTGCTTGAACTTCCTGAGGCAGCATCACTGTTACATGATATAAACTTCCTTTCCAACATCCAGATTTCCTATGTGCTAAAATGGGCAACATCAAGGGTATTTTCCCCCACTGTTCTCCAAATGGCCTTTAGCTTTTCAGAAGAAATTAAACTTTTCCTGAACACAGGTTGTCTGCTTATTAGTGCTTTGGGGGTTGGGATGACAACATTCAATATCATTGTTATTACTGCAGTCTCATTTAGCAACCATCCCTGGCCGCACGCGCAGGCGTGCGTGTGTTGTGTGTGTAGATGTAGGTGTTCAGTATATAAAGTAAACACTTAGCTCATTGCTTCTAGCAATTTTTTTTTTTTTTCGTTTTCTTTTTTGTGATGGAGTCACACTGTAAAGCCCTGGCTGGCCTGGAATTCACAGAGATCTGCCTGTTTCTGCCTCCTGAATACTGGGATTTGAGACGTGGGTCACTCATGCAGAGTAATGTTCCTTACAGTTTATGATATGAGCCAGCAACATAAGACAGCAAGGTACAACGGTTAACTACAAATATTCATAACAGGAAAATAAAGCCAGAAACATAATTTTCTAAATTTGCATTAATTTATAGACCCACCTCAAACAGCAATCCCACTTCCTTGGCCTTTGGCTTCTTCAAACTCAGCAATCCCACTGCTCAAACATCAATGATGGTATTTACAGGTATGAGCCACCCCATACCTGGCTTGTGAAATTTCATTTCTGTGTCACAGCAACACAATCATATATATGAATACTAGATCACTACAGAAAATGTAAGTTGTGTTTCTCAAAGGACATATTAATGCACCGTCAACCTCTCCCTACCTGTAACTCCAGTTCCATTTTATTTCCAAGCTGAGTCATAAAACAGACAGTCATCGGAGGTTAAGTCAAAAACAGAGCTAAGCTAATATTGCTTACTTTCTTTAAAAATACATATCTATTCGTAATTACTATTGCATCAGCAGGGTATGCATATGTGAAAGCCAGAGGACAACCTGTAGGGGTTAATTTTCTCCTTCCATGTGGGCTCACAGGATTGAATTCAAGTGTTCAGAGCAACTGTTTAAGGCTTCCTGGCTCTATACTGGGCCACTAGCTGAATTTTATTCAAACAAAAATGAAGATTGCAGAACTGTTACTTAGATGTGATGCTCCAGGAACAAAAAGCAGTAAAGAACAAAATAGTGCTGAGGACGCCTTCGGCAGAGTTTTCTACCTTGAACTCTAGACTGGCACTACACAGTGTTCACAAGTATTAATCCGTGTTCAATTTGGCATAGCATCTGGGATAATACAGCTAATTTTGGTAAGGCGCTTGTCATGTAAGCCTATAATCTGAAAGTGATAACTAGAAATGAAGCACTCAAGTTGGCCGGCGGCTTCCAGACAATAACTCAATGGAACAACATGAAGGTAAAGCTCATCTTCAAACTGTTTCAATAATGGACTAATCACAAATCAAAGCGTCACTTTTTTTTTTTTTTTAGTAAAGAACGGAGCTCTGAAAAGAGCCTTTTTTCCCTAAGAACTCTTGAAAACTACACTGCTCACTTGGCCTTGTGGTGGCTCTCGGTCTTCTTGGGCAGCAGCACCGCCTGGATGTTGGGCAGGACGCCGCCCTGCGCGATGGTGACGCGGCCCAGCAGCTTGTTGAGCTCCTCGTCGTTGCGGATGGCCAGCTGCAGGTGGCGCGGGATGATGCGCGTCTTCTTGTTGTCGCGGGCCGCGTTGCCGGCCAGCTCCAGGATCTCGGCCGTCAGGTACTCCAGCACGGCCGCCAGGTAGACCGGGGCGCCGGCGCCCACCCGCTCCGAGTAGTTGCCCTTGCGGAGCAGCCGGTGCACGCGGCCCACGGGGAACTGCAGGCCGGCCCGGGAGGAGCGGGTCTTGGCCTTGGCGCGAGCCTTGCCGCCCTGCTTGCGCCGTCCAGACTTCACACAAAAACAGATGGGTAGGATGATTTACCTGCTGCAGTGCAAGAGCAGTTCATTTAGGGCGCTAAAAAAAGGAGACGTGGCATTGGTTAAGACTCTAGTTTCATGTTAACCAATGGAAGCACAGGATTGGAAAATCTGCATTCTGATTGGGTAAAAGTAACTTCTAAATAACCAATAACGATACGTCCAATTTTTCACTCTATTTGCATACAGAAACCTATATAAGCAGAGCGTTCACGTTGTCTTGTACCCTGACAACCGGTTCTGTTAGGTAACTTCCTAGGTAATAACATGCCGGAGCCAACTAAGTCTGCGCCCGCCCCGAAGAAGGGCTCCAAGAAGGCGGTGACCAAGGCGCAGAAGAAGGACGGCAAGAAGCGCAAGCGCAGCCGCAAGGAGAGCTACTCGGTGTACGTGTACAAGGTGCTGAAGCAGGTGCACCCCGACACGGGCATCTCCTCCAAGGCCATGGGCATCATGAACTCGTTCGTCAACGACATCTTCGAGCGCATCGCGGGCGAGGCGTCGCGCCTGGCGCACTACAACAAGCGCTCGACCATCACGTCGCGGGAGATCCAGACGGCCGTGCGCCTGCTGCTGCCCGGGGAGCTGGCCAAGCACGCCGTGTCCGAGGGCACCAAGGCCGTCACCAAGTACACCAGCTCCAAGTGAGCGGGCGGATCTCATTCTTAACCCAAAGGCTCTTTTCAGAGCCACCCAACAGTTCATTTGGAAGGGCTTTTACACCACAAACATTTCATAGGGTCTTTTTTTCTTAATCTGCTTATTTTTCAGTTTTAATTACAAGCTTTGCTCCAAAGCTATGCAGACACTTAGAATGTGTCTACCCCCACTAGGGATTAAGTGCCTTTCAGCTGTTATATTTCTAGTGGTTTTGGTCCTATCTGTTCGGGAAGTCACAATGTGTTTTAAAGTAGTTAGTACTTGGTTCACAAATCTCAGTTGCAGATTTCATTTAGTTTTCTGAGCACCAGTTCACTAAACTGCCTGGCTTTGATTTCACCCTAACCACCCGAATTTGCCTCAAATTTTGCGTATTTTTTCCTCAACTTGGGTAGTTGGAATTATAGGCCAGTACAACCAGGTTTGGTTTTACAAGCTCCCCTTTTTTTCCCATGGGGTTGCCAGGTAACCTTAGGTTGTTTATTGATTTATTGTCTTCTGTTGTACCATTGCTTGCTTGCTGTGACTTATTTTTAGTTATTTATAGAAGAATATTGGTGTGATGTTGATATTTCAAAATGGAATTTGTTTCGGGATTCTGGTTACAAGGATTTTTTTTTTTTTTTGTGAGCTGGGGATCGAACCCAGGGCCTTGCACTTGCTAGGCAAGCACTTTACCACTGAGCTAAATCCCCAACCCAACCCTGCAAATTTAATGGTAACATATTAGTGAGATTTCCTGTCCCTATGGCAAAATACCTAACAAGAGCAATCAGGAAGGAAGGGTTTATTTCAGCTCCTGAGCTGAAGGGATACAGTCCATCAGAGCAGGGATGGCATGTTAGCCATCCTGGCATGGGAGGAGACCCTCCCTTCCAACATCAGGCTACATGAGCGATGGGCACTCCACCTGAAGTATATATAGTTGCCCCCTGAGAATCTCATGCTAGGAGAAGGAAGATGTTAAAGCCTTGATACCAGCTGGAGAAGGAACTTGCCTCCTCAGAAGAGGTTTCAAATAGTTCTGACAATTTATCAGGCAACCTTACGGGAACAATGGCTCTTGAGATAATGGTGGACCAGTGTTGGGTGGGACATGCCTTGATCAGGACTACCTAGTCAAGTATATCCCTTCCCTTCTGGTGTAAGCTCGTGTCAGGACCCAAAAGAAAAATATAAAGGTCACTGAACCTCCTTATTTGGTCCTCTTCCACTTGAGGACACATTGACAAATCCCCTTTCTCTGCTATTCTCTAGGCCTGTCTCCTTAGTCAGCCATCATGTTGAGACTGGGTGGCCATGGCAAGCTTGCTGTAGCCCAGGTTTAACTGTTTAACACTCCAATACTAAACACGGCATTGGGAATATGAAGTAGCTGTCACATCACATCCATACCAGGAAGCAGAAAGATGCATGCTGGCATTCATCTTGTTTCCTTGTTTTAATTTTTTCAGTCTAGGACCCCGACCAAGCTTGAGTTGGTCCGTCCAACCCACGTTGCAGATATGTCTTCCCTCCTCAGTCAAATGCTTAGCAACCGCATCACAGACCCACCCAGGGGTGGGTCTCCCATGTGATTCCAGATGCAATTGCTCTGAAGAGGAACAGGAACTGCAAGAACGACAGAGAAGTTGCCTTGATGTCCTTTAAGCACAGTGCTAGGAGCTCTGCTGGAAGGCACAGGTCTAAAAGTCTCTAACGTGCTTAGATGACTGCGTGGCAGTTTACTAAATCAGCTTAAAACACAGAGCAAGAGACAAGCAGGTAAGAGGAGCGAGCTAACATCCTGCGGCACAGATGGGTGAGATGGCCAGCTCTCGGAAGTCAGTGGAATTGTAACAGATCTGTCTGCCTTATTTGCACAGTGACTTTGGAGAGAGACAAGAGGAGCAGACCTGACCACTGCTGGGAGCTGTCAGTTTGTCCACTGAAGAGCTACAGTGTCCTTTTTGTCCTTCTCTTCTCCTCCCTCTCTCCCTCCCCCTCCTCCTCCATCACCCCAAACACTCTTGTTCCCTCCTTCTCTACCTCTTCATCATACAGTACATGCTACCCTGGAACTAGCTACGTAGCACTGACTGGCCTTAATCTCATGATTCTCCTGTTCGGACTACTGAGTACAGGAACTAGAGGTCTGCACCACCATGCCCAGATTATATCATTTCTTCAGTACAAAATTATTGTATCCCCAGTTTGTGTGTTTTTAAAGTCTATGACTAGTTGATGTTTGAGTGTGTCCTGTGACTATCAATTCTATTCAGTGTTTCCATTTTGTGCCTCAGCATGAGCTATCTCATGATGCCAAGGCCCTTCTGTCTATAGTAGACTACACATGCTCCATTTCCTAAGTACTTATTTAGACTTAAATTAGCTTAAGTGGTTTTGCCTATAGCTTACTAACTAAAAGCATATTTATTTTTTATAACAGAATTGTTACAAAGCCAGGCATAATGGCACATACCTTTAATTCCAGCAGTCCAGAGTCAGAGGCAAGTGTATCTCTATGAGTTCAAGGTTGGTCTTGCCTACATAGTGAGAACTCCTCTCAATAAACAACAACAAAAAAAAAACTTACCAAAAAAAATGTGACTTCAAATCTAAAGGCATGCTACAATATAAAAATCACTAAGTAATGGTGTGATTTTTTTCACATAACATGTTTTTATTTGTACATATGTAAAAGTTTCTAGGTTAAATGTATAGTGAATTTTATCATTATCAATAATAGGGTGAGTCAAAGCTGTACAGTTCTGTTCTTACATATGTGAAGATTCAGCAGTCAGCTAAATGGCTTGTTATGTTGTCTTCACAAACATTTTGTAATGGTGACACATTTGAGAATTATAGAAATGAAAAAAAGTTTGTTAGATATTTGAATTCATTTTTGCTTTTTTAAAAATTAACAGCCATGGCCAGGTGGGTGGTGGCATACGCCTTTAGTCCCAGAACTTGGGAGACAGAGCCAGGCAGATCTCTGTGAGTTTGAGGCCAGCCTGGTCTGCAGAGTGAGATCCAGACAGGTACCAAAACTACATAGAGAAATCCTGTCTCGGACCAAAAAAAAAAAAAAAAAAAAATTAACAGCCAAAACAAATGGGTTTCATGGTAGCATTTTCATACATACATTGTTCCTATATGCCTTCCCCTTAATATATGCTTTCCTCCTTTCTCTGGTAGTGCCTTAGACACTGTTCTATTGTTGTGGATAGACACCACAACCAAGGAACCTTATCAAAGAAAACATTTATTTGGGGGATTACTTACAATTTGAGAAGGCAAGTAAGTCTATGACCATCATGGTGGGAAGCACAGCAGCAGGCAGGCAGGCAGGCCCTAGAGGAGCAGCTCACTCACATCTAATCCACAAGGAAGGGGGGGAGGAGAGAGAGAGAGAGAGAGAGAGAGAGAGAGAGAGAGAGAGAGAGAGAGAGACTGGGGCTGGCCTGGGCTTTGAAACCTCAAACAATGGAACTGGACATGACAGCACATAACTATAATCTCAGCATTCTGAAGACTGACACAGGCAGCTCTTGATTGGCAGGTCTGCTAGTCTCAAAGGCAGAACAACAGGGGCTGGGGAGATGGGTCAGGGAGTAAGAGTACATCATGTTCTTGAAAAGGATCCAATTTCAGTAGCCAGAACCAGGAGATCAGAGGCCATTTTCTTTACTCATAAGCACAGGAACACACACACACACATACACACACACACACACACACACACACACACACACACACAATATTTTTTTAAAAAGCAAAGCAATAGTAATGCATTTTGTTAGTCTTCTGTTGTTCATGCATGTGTGGAAATTTTAGGGTCACTTCCAGGATGAATTTTGTCTTGAAGGAGCAAGAAAGCCAGTTTTTGGTGAAATGATTGCCACTACTTTGCACAAAGGCCTTTTTTGTTGTTATACAATCTACACCTTAGGAAGTCAATTTCTGCACAGCAAAACCTCTAATCAGGAGTCTCCTGAATGAGACTTCTAGACACCTCTTCATGCTCCAAGCACTCTCATAACCAAATTCTGCAAAAGCTTTGAACCCTTCAGGAAGAATTCAGACAAGATTCAAACACCTCAACCAAAAGGTAACATCACAAAAGGCAATTCATAGCCCAGGCACTAACACTCTGGAATTCAAAACAGATGCAATGCAATACTACATACAGTATTAATTGATTTTCTTCTGCTATAATAGAACACCAAAATCGACTCAACTTATAGAAGAAAGTTTATTTTGGCATACAATTCCAGAAAGTCAGAGTCTGTAATGGCAGGGACCAGGCATGGCACCTGGAGCAGGAGGCTGAAAGTTGTGAGCATGAACAAGCACAAGAATGGAGCTGGTAGCAAACTGTAAGTGGGTCTAGGCCTTAGACTGTCAAACCTGCACCCTTCCCCATCCCACCCTCCCACCCCCACCTCCCCACCCCCCCACCCCATGACCATGTTTTCCAGCAAGGCCTCACCTTCTAAACCTCTCCAAACAGCATCAGCAACTGAGAACCAAGTGTCCAAATACCTGGGACAATGGGGGACATCTCTCATTCATTCAAACCACTACAAAAAGAAAGACATTTTTTTTTTTTTAAGGTCACTCCATTTTCCATTATTGCTCACGTTTATGTTAGTCATTTCAACGTTTATTGAACACGTCCTTAGAGTCGGGTTCACAAGTCAGCAGTGGAATCACACAGTCACATACATCTGACAGCCTGAAGACTGAAATGGATGCTGCACGAGATGGGGGGGGGGGGGATCAGAAAGGAACAGTGGCTGATACAGAAATAAGAGGAAGCTCTGGGGCCCCTACATGGAGATACAGGTTTCCTGAACCTGAGCATGTAAGGTCTGCGGCAGGTCCTAAAGAAGAAAGAGAACTGGAAAGCAAACAGTAAAGGTGTGCTGAGAACTTAGCTCTACTTTGTGAACTTGGTGCTTAGCCACCCTCGGGGCTTTGGCAGTACTCACACGCGTATTTCCATCTCCTTTTGTCAATCTTTATCAACTGCAACAAAATTCCTCAGGCGGGCCTACTTCTGGAGAAAAGAGTTTTGTTTAGCTTACGGTATTGGATACCAAAAGTCTAAAGATAGTGAAGGTCCCATGACAAATGGCTGAGAACCCTAAAAAAATCACTTTTTCAAAGAGAGGCTTGCAGTGGAGGGTGGCTCGCTCACTCTTCTGTAATAATTCTTGAGAATTAACTCAGGGCTTTCCACAATTACTGTGATCACTTCCATGGCCCCGGCCCATAGTGACCTAAGGGCTTCCCAAAAGGTCCTGCATGCTAAAGGTGTGGACTAAAGGTCCCATATCACCACTGGGGAGCACATTACCATCACAGTGATGTTTGCAAACCAATCAAAACAAACTCAAACAACATTGCCATCCATTATCCATCCATCAGGCAGCAATCCATCCGCCCATTCACCCATGATCCTATCCATCCCACACCACACATCTATGCTTCGGTTCACTCACCACCCTCCCGTCTACCCTTTATCATCCATTGCTCTTTGGTGTGACCATCTACCCTGGCACTATGTACTCACTGAAGTTTTCTGTACGACCCCGCTGGCCAGTTCGGATTCCCCAGCCTCCAATTCTTTCACAGTAGCCTCAACTGTGGCTGGGAGAGGTGAGAGTGTTAAGGTCCATGGACTGTGGATTGCTTCCCCAGGTCTCTCTAAAAGCAGGAGGAGGACCCTACAACTTCTCACCCAGGGGCACCTTACTCAGATCATCCTCTCGTTCTCTTACTCGCATCCTCCCTTCTTTTTCACTTCCCGCTCTCCAAGCCCTTCGTCTCCATCCTGGCTGGAGTTGTGCCGTCACTGTCTTCCTTCTTCCCAAAATTCACACAGAAGCTCAGCAGTTAAATCCAGTGTTTCCTGCAGCCAGGTGTGACTGAGTTTCAGTCTTGAGATAGTTGACAGGATCCCAGATCTTACCCTTTAAAAAAAAAAGTATTTGGAGGCTGGAGAGCTGTCTCCATGGTGAAGAGCACTTGCTGTTCTTGCAGAGGTCCCTGGTTCAATTCCCAGAAGTCGCAGTGACTCACATTTTGAACTCCAGTTCCAGAGGATCTGGCTCCCCCTTCTGGCTTCTACAGGCACTGCAATATACGTGGCTCACATTAACAGGCTAGCAGAAACAATCGTGCACATAAACTAAAAATAAATTATTGTTTAAATTGTTTTACTATTTAAAGTGTGTGTGTGTGTGTGTGTGTGTGTGTGTGTGTCCGTCCCTGCATGCATGTATGTACGTATCCTTGGCAGCCAGAGTCACCAGATCCCTCTGGAGCTGGGGTTTTGGGAATATTTGCTGCCTGATGTGGATGCTGGAAACTGAACTTGGGTTTTCTGCAAGAGCAGTATCTGCTCTAAACTCCTGGGCCATCTCTCCAGCACCCCAGATAGGAGGAGCACACTTTTTGGTTCATTCTTTATATTTTTCTCTTTGAATACAAATGTAATGGCTGGAGTCGAAACACCTATTTTGGACAAGACCTAGAGTTCAATAAAAAGAGCTTGAATAGCAGACCATGAAAGATGAGAATGGTCTATGCTGTTTTAGGTTTCCAGTAACTCAGGACAGAAGTTATGAGTTTGATGAGGGCACACAGTTCTGCACCCAAAGTCACAAAGTGGAAAGGACAGGCCCTTCGCATTGTCCTCAAAGTGGCATCCAGATGTAAGGGAGAAAGCTGTCTCTCTCTGTTCCTGCTCCCTCTCTCTGGCATTCTAGTAGCCTGCCTGCATGCAGCAGTTCAACCTGACCCAACTGGGATTTTCTATACTTATCTTTCCGGGTAAGAACAATTTCTCATTTTGTTACTACACATTTAAAATGCTATCTGAAGTGTGAGGGCAAATATGATGGCCAAAACATTCTAGTCAGAGGAGTAAGAGAATGTGTCTGGATTTTTCTGAATTCTTGCAGAATAATTCAATCTGGGTTCTTAATGTCATGTGTCCCTCCCTGGATCTTGATCTTGGCATGGTCTCAAGTCCTCTGCCCAGAGCCCCAGAGGTACCAAATTCAGCTTACCTCAATTTCACAAGCTTCGAAGAAATGCTGAGACATGGGTTAGTACAAGTCCATCCTCAAGAACAACTCCTACTGTGCGTTCAGTCCCCAAAGAAGCAGATGGGCACACATTCCAGCGTAACAAGTCTTTTGTACAGCCGAGAACTCCAAGGGCTCAGAATCGCTGACCTCAAAGAGTAGAGTGCCTGGCCACACACTGCAGGCATCCTAGCTCTGGCTTTCATCCCAATAGGTTTCACAGAAGCAGCCCTCTCCTGAGCCAACTGGGAACCCTGAGCTGCTCCATTTCCTTTGTGTACCATACTCTGCTCTTTCCTCTGCCCTCTCCTTGGGGTTTCCCTGTCCCCTTCTCTGTCTCACTGCTGTCCTCTGACTTACTGTCTCCTGTCTTGCAGTCTGTCCTTTCCAAGCTGAGCCTCGGTGGACCTCACAGTATGCTGCAGCACTAGCTCTCCTGCCCCTGGAACAAAAGGTCCTCCGGTAACCAACCCAGCTGGAGTATCTCCCACACTGCACTTCCACATCTGCAACACAGTATGGTTCAACATGCCACCTACTAACATACATTGTGCAGATCTTACTGAAAGGACCAAGCAGGATGCCTTAATAGGCTGCTCAGTCTTCTCTCAGAGATCAGACCTCAATTTCAGTCTCCTGAGACTTGAGCCAGCAGTTTCACTGATGCACCTGCCAGCATGGACAGAGAGACAGGATGCACAGAGCCTGCGTCACTGAGCCAGCCCCCACAGTCAGTACATGCTAGGCTGGCCAGCCTCCACAGCAGCTCAAGTGGACTTGTCCAGGCCTGCCCAAAAATGGATAACTGTAACCACCAAAACTAAGGCAGTGGAGGTGGACCTAAATGACACGTAACATTGTAGCAAGGGCCAGACAAAGCAGGGACCGGGATGCAGGTGGGTGTGGGTATGGGGGAGGGGATGCAGGTGGGTGTGGGTATGGGGGAGGGCAGCTCTGACTGGCACTAGTGATGTCACCTCTCCTTTCCAGGTCTGGACACAGGGCTGTGACTTCTGCATTGACAGCAGCAACAAGAACCTCACCTAAATTAGTGTTCCCTTTCCTCTCCTGCTGTTCTCGCCCCTCTTATTCCTCCTGTGTGAGCCTGAGCTCCAGCTAGTGCGCAAGCATGCACAGAGAGAGAGAGCCAGAGTGAGAGATAGAGAAACAGAGAGAGAGAGAGAGAGAGAGAGAGAGAGAGAGAGAGAGACAGAGACAGAGACAGAGACAGAGAGAGAAAGGGAGAAAAGTTTCCCAGAGCCCGTTGTCTTGATAAAACCACATTTACCACTTAACCTCATTGGTTTCCATTCCAATTATAAATAAAAGCAATTATTAACAAGAATGGCAGGATTTTCATCAACAGTGTATTCTATCCTCTGCTCTAAGTCTCTGTGTGGGCTTAGGCCTAGTGTAGCCAACGTATTTCAAAACAATCAAAGCCGGGCAGTGATGGTGCACTCAGGAGGCAGATCGAGGTGGATCTCTGTGAGTTCAAGGCCAGCCTGGTCTACAGAGTGATATCCAGGACAGGCACCAAAACTACACAGAAAAACCCTATCTCAAAAAACCAAAAAAATAAATAAAAATAACAAAACTTTGCAAAGTTCCCTTACAAACTACCAAATAAATAAAGTAACATTCCGATGAAGAGATATCAATACAAAAAATTCAGAGGCAAAGTTGAATCAGATACATTTGTGTACCTCTTTCTTGTCTCTCTAGCATACTTCTGAAATACCTTTGTTACTCAAGTTCAAAAATATACTCTCCTTGTTATGCCCAAATCTCGGGGACCCCCCAAAAGACCACCACAGAGACCGAATCCCACATGTAAAAGCAAAGAGCCTTTATTTCAAGCTCCAGAGCTTGGTCTCTGTCTGACACAGAGGTGAGAGAAAGAGCCCTGAGCTCAGGTGGGGCAGAGTTTTTATCAGAGCAGAGATTGGGGTGAGGGGATTTTCAGGGTTCAGGACCCTGATTGACTGACAGTTGTCCAGGGGAATCTGTAAAAGAAAAATAGTGTGTACTAGACTCAAGGACGTCTGGCCACCTTATCTAATGGTTTGGGATGTCAGGTACTTCCCCATCCCTGGGTGGATCCCTGGGTGGTGTCAGTTTAAGGCTCTTCCCGGATCTGGGTAAGCCTGTCACAGAAGCTGTGTCTAGGCCCCTAAGCCTTTCATGGCTGCTGTGTGGTCAAGCTATTTTGGGGCCCCTTCACATCCGGCCCCCTCACATCCTACCAATTAGTCACAGATGTATTATTTTTCTATTTGTTAAAAGTACATATGCAAACATATTGACCACCTAAGGTGTTTAATTAGCAACATACTCAAGCTGGTCACTTAACATCTCTCCAGAATGGGGTCTTGAGATGGGGGTACAGGACACTTTGAGTCTTTGCTTAAGGCGAGGCATCAAATTTGGAAATACTGCTCTATTGCTTAGAATTTCTCCCCCACATTGCAGACAAGAAAAAATGTAGCTAAATGAAACATACAGCTAATTTTAAGAGTAATCTCCATTGTGGATGAAGGAAAATTCTAACCCTATGGAATAAATGGCATCTTGGCAGGATGGCACAAGCATTCTAAAGCATGCTATTGCCAGCGCTGAGGCTCAGTAAGGGCTGCTTTCAGTTGGAGGTCAGTCTGGGCTGACTATGACCAGACCTGAAAAATTAAATAAGTAATCGCAAAAATCATCTTTTAGGGGGCGAGATGTTAAAAGGCAAATCAAACACAGGCGTCAACATGAAGTAGCATTTTCATTGTAGGAACTTCATACAAAAGGTATGGCGACAGAAACAAATATGGCTACTTTGCTCATCTACACAAACTGGCCAAGTTGGAACTACCAGCATAGTGTTTACACCAGAAGCCACTTCTGACTTAAATTAAGCCTGTGGGGTGCCTTAACTCAGTGTAACTTAACTTCTCCGATAACATTCAGGCATTTCAAATTAAGCCTGCAGTGAGTGAGCAAGAAACCACATTCCCAATATTTATATTGCGAAAGAAAACGTGACTTGAAAGTTCTTAAAGACTGTTTATTTCTTATTACTGACTGCCCAGCTGGGATGCCTGAAACAGTTAACAATGTTGGCAACAATCTAACCTTAAAAGTGAAGACTATACTGGCTGGAGAGATGATGGCTCAGCCATTAAAGGCTAGGCTCACAACCAAAAATATGAGTTCGGTTCCCAGCACCCACGGATATCTCTCCAGCCACCAAGAAAAAAAAAAAGTGAAAACGATACACGATCTTTAAAGCTTAAAACCGACCAAATGTTAAATAAATACAATAAAAATCCTGTTTGGGGTATCACAACAATTACATTAATAAACCTTTAAAACAACAAAAGCACTGCTATCCAGGAACTTCACTGTCTGTGTGCTACCAATGGAAGAACCAAGTAAACGCTCTGTAAGTGTAAATGGGCCGGGTGGTGGGGGCGCACGACTTTAATCCCAGTACTTAGGAGGCAGGCGCAGGCGGATCTATGAGCTGGAGGCCAGCCTGGTCTACAGAGCTCGTTCCACTAGTCAAGGCCAGTAGTCAAAGATGTTAGACATTTAAACCCTGTCTCGAAAAGACACCTGAAGTGTCAGTGACTTGGAACGCACAGCCTTGGTGCACTTGGACTCGGCGTGCTTGGCATATGGCATCGGAAGATGCCCGTGTTGGGTTGTAGCTGCTACAGCACCTGTACACGAACACGGAATAACTCCATTGCGGCGGCGACTGCGCTTCTAGCAGTCCTTCAAAGATTTGCTCATCGCCTTCATAGACTACTCCTTCCGGTCGGGCACGGACTTCACCAGCAAAAGAACTGTGAAAAACAAATGGAAATGTATACGTAGGGTGTAGGCTGCAAATGTAAGCAAGTTGTGACGATTGAGTAGCGCGACTCTTCAGACGTCACCAACTAACTGTCCAATCAAAGTACCGTTGGTACGAAGCCATGGAACCACTGGGTTAGGGGATTGGACTATGTGCAACCAATGAATTCGGTCTCTTTTTTCGCGCCCTGCGTTAACTTCTACGTTGGTAAAGCCTCAGTGCAAGCTAAGTGAACACATTGTGCCTTCTCAGCATGGATGGTAGTAGTACGCGCTCAAAGGTCAAGACCGGCTGGAATGGGGAGTGGGAGTGGAGGGAACATGAACCACATGGGGAGGGATCCAGATTAGGGAGCGGGGTCACGTTCGAAAGGGCTAGTGGCCGTGTTCTGGCTAACATGGCGACTTCGCTACAGTACCTCAGTGGCATAATTTCTATTTCAAGAAACTCCGCCAGCCTTACCTTACAGACGATCCCGCATGGCCATGTGTTTGGGTCAAAGTAGAACACACGCGGGATATTTGAGATAAAGGTAGGTCAAGTGTGTACAGCTGATTCCCAGAGCTCTGTGGGTGGCTCTGAAAAGAGCCTTTGGGGCTTTGTTGCTGTCAGAAGCAAACCTACTTCTTTTTGGAAACAGCCTTCTTCGCCTTGGCAGTTTTAGCCTTAGCCGCCTTAGGCTTGGCAACCTTAGGCTTGGCTGCCTTGGGCCTCACAGCCTTGGGCTTTGCCGGACTCTTAGCTGCCTTTTTAGGCTTGGCTGCAGCCTTGGCCTTCTTAGGGCTCTTGGCCACTTTCTTTACACCAGCCGCCGCAGGCTTCTTTGCTTTCTTTGGAGTTTTCTTGACGGTCTTCTTTGCCCCCGCAGCCTTCTTAGGCTTTTTGGGAGTAGAACCTGCAGGCTTCTTAGCCTTGGCCGCGCCTGCCTTCTTGGCCTTGGGCTTGGCCTCGCCGGAAGCCGCCTTCTTGTTGAGCTTGAAGGAGCCGGAGGCGCCGGTGCCCTTGGTCTGCACCAGGGTGCCCTTGCTCACCAGGCTCTTGAGCCCCAGCTTGATGCGGCTGTTGTTCTTCTCCACGTCGTAGCCATCAGCAGCCAGCGCCTTCTTGAGCGCCGCCAGGGACACGCCGCTGCGCTCCTTGGAGGCTGACACAGCCTTGGTGATGAGCTCGGACACCGGGGGTCCGGACGCCTTGCGCTTTGCTGCGCCGGCCTTTTTTGTCGTCTTCTTCTTGGCGGGAGACTTTTCCACGGGAGCCGGAGCAGCAGTCTCAGCGGGAGCGGTTTCGGACATGGCAAAAATATAAGTTGCTAGGAAAGCAAAGAAATGCTAACTCAAAGAGCAAGTTTTGCAATGCTCCTTTGTTCAGGTCCCGGGTTTATATAAGGCAGAGCTGGGCTGTGATTGGTGGAACGTCCAATCCACCGCCCTCTGGCCGCGGCGACTCAAGGTTAGAATCCCAAAATGTGTTTGTTAGTCCCCAAATTTTTACTTACTGCTGAAAATTATGGCACAGAAATTGGCAGTCTGGAGTTCCAAAGAAGAAGAGCCTTCGGTCTCACATGTCTGTGTGTGCTTTTTTGAATCACACCCAACTGACCAAAGATATTTATAAAAATCCCACCAGTGTTTTCGAAGAATCCAGCAAAGCAGAGAGCATCGTGATAGTTACTTACATGTTTCCATAAACTTATAGGAAGTATGCAATGAACATTACTTAAAAGGATTTGTTCCCAAGTCCCGCTTTTAATTTTTGTAAGAGTAAAAGTAAAAATGTTTTTTATTTGAGCACAAACTTTGTTTCTGACTGTAGCAAATAACACAGGTAAGAGTGTCCGTTTGGCTACAGGCTGAAATTAACCATTTCAGAGATTTCTTTTTAAAATGGTTCAGGCTCTTAGTAGTTTCCAAAATTGATATCTATAATGGAGAATGCATTTTTTTGCAATTGTGAATGTTTCTTCTTTCAAGTAGGAAGATTAGAAATCATTGACTTCAGGAGTTGTTGAAATGGCAGAGCAGTTAAGAGCATTTACTGCTCTTGCAGATGTGCGTTTCTTTCCCGGAACCATAGGGCAGCTTGCAACTGTGTATGTAACTCGGAGTCTCAGAGGAATCTCAGGCTTTTTTCTAGATTCTCCCGATCTCGTGCATGTAAGTGGTGCACATATATACAAGTAGGCAAAACCTCATTCAAATAAAGATTTCTAAAGTAACTCAAATATTTAAAAATAAATCACTAACTTCAAGGCTAACCAACTTAATTCTAAGTCAAAATAAATCAACTATGAATTTGATTGATGGGCTTTTGTCAAATTTCCTAGTCATATTTGAAGACAAAAAAAATGCTTAATAAACATAATTTACATTATAGAACTGCTTTAAAAGACGTTCAGAAAATTCTTAGGGTGACGCTATGGCCCTCAAATGCAGTTGTTTGAGATGGCCAGTGAGAATTTCAAAACATTTAGGAAACAGAACAATCAGGCATACTCTTAAGTAAATAGTCAAAGCCAATAGAGGTTTTTTTTTTTGTTTGTTTTTTGCATGTTGAGATGCCAAGCAGGCCAATATTTTAGAATATTATTAAGAGGCCAGCCAACAGAGTTTCAAAGAATTTGAGAAAAATGAAATGAGGTAAAGAGAAGGGGCGAGGTGAAGTTTGTTGTAGGGGAAAACGTGACACTTGCTATGATGAGAGCTGAGACATGCTAGACTGGGGAAAGACATACAGAATTCTGCATTAGTAAAGGACATCATCATGTTGATTCAGTTGTAAAATAAATCACGAAGAATGCTGTCCTTTTATTTTACAATTACAATGCAGTTTCTTTTGACATTGACAATCTTGATGCAGCTTTACTGTGGCACGCCCATAACCTTGACAATTATGCAGTAGAGACAAGAATAGGACTACAAGGTCATCCATTGCTTTGTATCCAGGTGAACAATGAGTAACTTGAAACCTTACCTCAAAAAGTAAAAACGAATAAAAAAGACTGTCTTAGAATACACGGAGACAAGGACAGTAGAGGCCAACGAACATGTTTGCTACAGGAGATGTAGGAATGGTGTATGAAACAGCCAAACCTATATAGTAAATTGTGACTCCCAATGTAGGAAAATTTTAAAACCATATAAAACATCGTTAAAAGTAGTCAAGAATGTAACTTGGAAATCTTAAACTTTACTTGCTCACCCAGAACAGGCTAATTAAACACGAGAGACTATATATTAATAACACTTGAGGGCTCAGGATTGCCAGATTCCAGGCAAGCCTCATCTACAGTGAAGCACAGCCTCACAAAACAAAAACCAGTAATGTAACCAAATCACTATTCAAAACAAGTTCTACTTAGGGAACACTCCAATGGAGCATGAAGATACTTTACATTAACTAGTAATAAAGTACTGGACTCTTTAAGGGTATGCTCTGAAGTTTCATTTGCAACCACAAAGTTGAGACCGGAAAAGCTAACAAAGAACATGTGTCTGTAATGTGAAAGACAGAACTGGTCTCACAGGTTGAAGTAATGTATAAATGGCATCCCTGCAAAAGGCTGCTTATGCATAGAGCAATGTAAATGGTGCCTCACTACACTAAATACCCAAGAATTGCGAAATGCTTGTGTTGAGTGGATAAATTGTTTTAAGAAAACGGACTCTTATTAAGCCAACAGCTTGCTTTTGGTGACAACGGAGGGGCTCTTAAAAGAGCCTTTTGCAGAATAGACACCCGTGAACTTTACGCCCTCTCCCCACGGATGCGGCGGGCCAGCTGGATGTCCTTGGGCATGATGGTGACCCGCTTGGCGTGGATGGCGCACAGGTTGGTGTCCTCGAACAGACCCACCAGGTAGGCCTCGCAGGCCTCCTGCAGCGCCATCACGGCCGAGCTCTGGAAGCGCAGGTCGGTCTTGAAGTCCTGCGCGATCTCGCGCACCAGGCGCTGGAACGGCAGCTTGCGGATCAGCAGCTCGGTGGACTTCTGGTAGCGCCGGATCTCGCGCAGCGCCACGGTGCCGGGCCGGTAGCGGTGCGGCTTCTTCACGCCGCCGGTGGCCGGGGCGCTCTTGCGGGCGGCCTTGGTGGCCAGCTGCTTGCGCGGGGCCTTGCCGCCGGTGGACTTGCGGGCCGTCTGCTTGGTGCGAGCCATTTCAGAAGCAGGGAAAGGACCCCAGTAGTTAAAGCTGTAGGAAAGCCTGCGTTTATATACTGTGCTGCCCTGCTGGATTGGACAGTAAATTGCTGACATCATAGATCCAGACATGGGATTGGTCCGCGTTTAAACCCAGTAAAAAAGCAAGAATTCGTTACCTACCTCTTATTTAAAATGTACAAAATTCATCTTTTAAGAATAAATTACTCTACCATGTGTCAGGAATTAACATCACAAAAAATGTTGACTTTGAAGATTAAAGGACCTTTTCATTATTTAAACAAAGGAGACATTTGGGGCACAAATTTAATTAAACAAAACAAAACAAAACAAAAAAAACCTGAAAGGGAAATTGACAAGAACTTCCTGGCGTCATCAGCACTTCCCCACACTTGAAAGCACCCAAGAATGGCTCCAACACTTCCATCACAGGAAACTGCTTTAGAAATTGCAGTTCACACGGCCTTTCTCTCAACTGTTGCGGTTTTGGCGCTAAAAAGTTCAAAATGGGCGAACCAGCAAAATTCCTGTAGTTACAAACCCAGAAGGCATTGAGATTGGACTACTATGTTACACTGTCACTGAAAGGGACCATGGCTGGAGAGTGGCATTCATTTACAAGTTACAAAGTTACACAGTTCGTGGTTCGAAGGAAACCCCGGAATTATTCACAGAAACAGCAACCTGTACAGAAAAATGTATACAGCCCTGGGAGACTAAGGCAGCCTCTGGAATAGCTCTCCGGTGATGCTTTGGATGCCGCCCTGCTGTGCCGGGAGGCAGGGAGCGGGCTTGGGGATCCTTCTCTGTGTTGTTCAGGACTGTGCAGTGGCGTTTAGCACAGCCTTTGCCCAGACCCTTCTCATCTTTAATGTAGTCAGATGTGCTAGACACAAAAGACAATAAGGTCAGACTGTAGGGGTGTTGTTTTATGAATAGGTTTGTTGTTGTTGTTTGCCTTTATTTTTGTTTGTTTGTTTGGTTGGTTTTTTATCGAGACAGGGTTTCTCTGTGTAGTTTTGGTGCCAGTCCTGGACTCACTCTGTAGCCCAGGCTGACCTTGAACTCACAGAGACCCGCCTGCCTCTGCCTCCCGAGTGCTGGGATTAAAGGCGTGCGCCACCACCGCCCGGCTATAAACAGGTTTTTTTACCTGATAGGAAACACCTTGCACCACCAATTTACTCAATGTTTTACCACAGAACCTTATCGTGATTTTCAGAAAAAGGGAAAGGACTGTGCAGGAACTCCAGATCTAAAGAGATCTATTGGGAAATATCTCTTCACATTTGGAACTACCCACTGCTAATGGGCCACCCCAGCATGGCAGTCAGGCTCCTTAGCCTCCCTTTGTTCACAGCACGGATAACTAGTCTTTGTGGTTGGTGAGTATGAGACTCTCAGTTTAAGAGGGCTCATGCAAGTTATTTCTGACAATGTCTGGTGTGCAAAGAGCTTTCTTTATAAGAGAAACTAAACAGCCTGAGTAGATGGCAGCAGTTGGTGCAGTGTAATTGACTTAGATGTGGTTCACCCCAATTGCCGAATGCAGTTCTTTGTCTTTGTTCTATGTATAAATGTTTGGGTAAGAGGGATGCAAACCACAATCATGTACTGCTTTCGAACACTTTGCTTCTCTCAGACTTGCCACATTTCTGGTGAGAAGTGATTAATGTTTTCTTCATTCCAAAAACATCCAAGAAGCAGTGCTCTCGCTCTGTATTTCTTTGCAGTGTGTAGAGATGAAAGTGCTATCCAACCTTGCCCCTCTCCCCTTTTTCCACGAGGGGAAGCAACTGCACCCAGACATCCTCTCCTTTGTATTTACAAATAGGCAGAATGCAGGGACTGAAGTTGGCTTCATCCCAGGAAAAACTGAAGGCAAGCATCCTGCTTGGTTCCCAAGACTCCAGCTGTTTGGCCATGACCTGTCTTTCACAGCAACAGAGACTTGCCCCACCCGCCTTCTCTCACATTCAATGTCGGAGATATTTAGCTTTAAAATGGGGCAACATTTTTATTACTTTTGGAAGGAATGTCACATTTAATCTTAAGAGTCAGCTTGTCAACGTACATTTTGAAGTGTGATCTGCGCGTACAAAACAATACACGTTGCTGAGTGTATTTCTCATTGAGTTACTAGTTTGTAAGTGACTGATGCGGGCATCTTGTAGAAAAGGCTCAAGAACCCCCTTTCCTTGCAAAAAATATTTTCAAACCAAGAAGCATTCTATCTGTGGACACAGAAAAAGCTCTGGGTAAACTATTTGAAATCTTCAAACACAGAAATATTGGGTCTCATTCTCTCTCATCTGATTCTCTAATGAAAAAGAGTTCAAAACAAAAAAAGAAAGATTTCATCTACTTTAGATTCCGTGCCTGTGGCCTTGAAACTAAACTGACAAAAGGCACATTAACAGGGGAAATAATTTAATTTCATAAGATATACAGAGAAAAGCTTTGCAGCAAAACCAGAAAAGTCCACCATGCAGCTCATGCCCTATTCTAAGGGTTTGGAGAGTTAAGATAAATGCAGGAGGAACTCACAATTCTATCAGAACTAATAACGGGAAAGGTGACCTAATGAGAACCCTCCCTGTGATCTGGTATGTTACAGACAACTAAGGAGCTGGAGAGATGGCTGAGTGGTACATGCAGGGAAAACACCAATGTACATAAAATACGAATAAATAAAAAGGGAAACTTGGTCTACCAAATATCCCACCCAGTAACTTTTTTTTTTTTTCATTGACCGTGACTAAAATCTTGATACTATTGTTGATGAGGCTCAGAGTTCAATATTAAAAGAATGGAAGGCTTGAGAAAGAAATGTCGAGCATTCTCCCACCCTTCTTCCCTCCCAATCCTAGTTACTGGAAGCAAAATTTCTCTTCAACAAACCAGGAAATAAAAAGTAGAACTGCAGTCCTCCAAAGCAACACATTAACGTGAAAGTTCATTCTTTCCTTTCTCCTTGTCAGTGCCTCATTCCATACCGGTGAGGAGACTGCTGAACACAGGTGAAGAACACAGGTGAAGAACCCGGTCCAGCAGGCCTTGCTGGAATTTCCCTTTGCGCTAGGACCTTTAGGTCAAATGATGCGTGGAGTCGCATCTCCACACAGCTTGCAGTCTATTCCTTATCATGCATTTAAAACACACAAATGGGTACTTTCCTGGAGTTTAAATGATAATCGTGTCACTTGCCTACCTGTGTATCTCTTGTGCACCACGTACATACTAGTGCCTTTGATTGAATGCCCTAAGTTACAAACGGTTCAGAGATAGTCATTGCTAGGAACACTAGGATACTGTTAATACTCTTAACTGCCGGAACCTGACATAATGGTCACTAAAAGGCTGGAGATAAACCTTAAAGCAAACTAATAGAGAAACCCTACCTAATGTTCATGATGGATTCTCTGGGTATAATTTTAATATAAGCTATTGTCCTTTTAGCTTTTTGTAAGGCCCCTTGTAGTTGTGACAATTGGTGAAAACAGCCTCTCAAGTGAGGAGGTGGTGGCTCTGAAAAGAGCCTTTGGGGAAAGAACACGCCCAGAAAATCTTAAGCCCTCTCCCCGCGGATGCGGCGGGCCAGCTGGATGTCCTTGGGCATGATGGTGACCCGCTTGGCGTGGATGGCGCACAGGTTGGTGTCCTCGAACAGACCCACCAGGTAGGCCTCGCTGGCCTCCTGCAGCGCCATCACGGCCGAGCTCTGGAAGCGCAGGTCGGTCTTGAAGTCCTGCGCGATCTCGCGCACCAGGCGCTGGAACGGCAGCTTGCGGATCAGCAGCTCGGTGGACTTCTGGTAGCGCCGGATCTCGCGCAGCGCCACGGTGCCGGGCCGGTAGCGGTGCGGCTTCTTCACGCCGCCGGTGGCCGGGGCGCTCTTGCGGGCGGCCTTGGTGGCCAGCTGCTTGCGCGGGGCCTTGCCGCCGGTGGACTTGCGGGCCGTCTGCTTGGTGCGAGCCATGACCTCAGAGCTAAATGCACTGAGGAGAGCTAGACTGATGGCGTATTTATAAACAGAATCGGAAGCTGATTGGAGGAGAGTACACTGGGCCTTGCATACTATAAAGGGATTGGTCCATTGCTCACGGGCGTTTGCTCCCCCCGCCCCCCGCCGCAATTCTGCATTTAGGTCTGAAATGAAGGTTTTTAAATTGTTTACCGGTACCCCCGGCACTCGGGAAACTGAGGCAGGAGAATCGCTACTAGATGAAGACCAACCAGTATTATATAGTGACAGACCTTGTCTGAAAAAAATGTTTACACATCCTTTGATACTTTGTGATCTACAGGCAGTTTATTTCTCAGGTAAAGGTTATTTTATGCATGCTTTTTCCGATATACATATGTGCCAGTGACAGTTTTTTTCTAAAAAGTACACTAAAGTAGGGTAAATAATGTGCCAGGTTATGTGTCCACGCTATTAACGCTGGTAATTAGTATGCTCTCAAATATTTTACTTTTATTTTGTCCCTTCAAAATTGAATATATTGTACATGTCAATTTTTGGTCTACCAAAATCCCAATTCAGCAGAAGGAAAATATTTGCTTATGGCCACCAGTGTCCATGTATATTTCAACCCTCTAGTTATTTCAAAATTTTCATCGATGAAAAATTTTATAGGTGAGGAATTCATGGAGCAACTTACTGTTGTATTTTTTATATTTTTCAAACTTATGTGAAGGGATGATGAGGTTCAGGAGGAACATAAAAAGCCGTCCAAACTAACAAATAGATTCTCCCACCCACCAGTGTAGTTTCTTACAACCTTATTTACACAAAAGCAGTGGTTCCGGTGTGGAAGCTGTGGGTTAACTGTTAAGCTATTCTATTCAACGACGAACATGGAGGGGAAAACGAACTATCCTCCCACAGTGAGGCTTAAAAATCTAATGTGTGTCTTATCTCTTGGATAGGAAAATAAATGGCTGGAAAAAATTACAAGGTTACACATCCAAAGTGTCCAGTTCTTTAAAGACAGTGTGGGTGGCTCTGAAAAGAGCCTTTACTAAGGTTTGTTTTAAATGACTTATTTCCCCTTGGCCTTGTGGTGGCTCTCGGTCTTCTTGGGCAGCAGCACCGCCTGGATGTTGGGCAGGACGCCGCCCTGCGCGATGGTGACGCGGCCCAGCAGCTTGTTGAGCTCCTCGTCGTTGCGGATGGCCAGCTGCAGGTGGCGCGGGATGATGCGCGTCTTCTTGTTGTCGCGGGCCGCGTTGCCGGCCAGCTCCAGGATCTCGGCCGTCAGGTACTCCAGCACGGCCGCCAGGTAGACCGGGGCGCCGGCGCCCCACCCGCTCCGAGTAGTTGCCCTTGCGGAGCAGCCGGTGCACGCGGCCCACGGGGAACTGCAGGCCGGCCCGGGAGGAGCGGGTCTTGGCCTTGGCGCGAGCCTTGCCGCCCTGCTTGCCGCGTCCGGACATGGTCGAGAGACAGGAGCCGTTAACAACCGGGTGGACCAGAACTGCCAGAGCTTGGGCCTTATAGTCTTCTCTGGGCGCGAAAAAGTACCCTTGCGATTGGCTGTCTCCTTCCCTTCATTTAGACCAACGAGGAGCGTTTGTGCCGACCCGCACACTGCGATTGGGCGAGAGTCCGGGTGACATCATCGCAATAGCACCCAATCAGAAGTGTTCTTTTGTAAGCCTCATTTGAATAACGCCTTATAAAAAGGCAAGTTCGGGGCGGACCGGGCGCTGCATTTCCCGTGGTGACTGTGTCGAGATGCCTGAGCCCGTGAAGTCTGCGCCCGCCCCGAAGAAGGGCTCCAAGAAGGCGGTGACCAAGGCGCAGAAGAAGGACGGCAAGAAGCGCAAGCGCAGCCGCAAGGAGAGCTACTCGGTGTACGTGTACAAGGTGCTGAAGCAGGTGCACCCCGACACGGGCATCTCCTCCAAGGCCATGGGCATCATGAACTCGTTCGTCAACGACATCTTCGAGCGCATCGCGGGCGAGGCGTCGCGCCTGGCGCACTACAACAAGCGCTCGACCATCACGTCACGGGAGATCCAGACGGCCGTGCGCCTGCTGCTGCCCGGGGAGCTGGCCAAGCACGCCGTGTCCGAGGGCACCAAGGCCGTCACCAAGTACACCAGCTCCAAGTGAGCGGGCGGACCCCACTCTGACCCAAAGGCTCTTTTCAGAGCCACCCACACTTTCAGCGGAAAAGGCTGCTACCACATGCGTCTCTTACTGTAGTTCTGGGAACCTGCTGGTGGGGACGTGTGGCAGACTTGTGTTCAGTAGGTCTCCCGTGAACCCCTGCCCACCCCGAATCTCAGTTTTTCAGTACGTGAGTCCCCAAGGGTTCTGCCCTCCTTTACCTGACAACTGATGTTGCCAGGGTGCTGGGACTCTCAGACCACCCACCACTATGGTGACCTCCTACAGAGAGTCAGCGTTGCCATGTGATAGCTCAAGTTAGGAGTCCTCCGGGACATCCAGTGTGAAGCTGTGAGCTTTCATTTCCGAAGAGAAGAGAAAGTCATATTAGGTCCTGCACTGCCTTTGAGAGGATGCTTCAGTAGAAGGGCACAGGCAAGCAAGGATTTCACTGCCCCACAGGACCCCCAGAAAGTCTGACAAAACGTTCACCTGAGCTGGGTGGGCCTCTGGATCTTTCCCTGTGGCAGAACTGTCTTTGGCACTTAAGGATTTTAGCCTTGCAAAGTCAATTTTACTAGGGGGTGGTGGCGCACGCCTTAATCCCAGCACTTGGGAGGCAGAGGCAGGCAGATCTCTGAGAGTTCCAGGCTAACAAACAAGCCCCCTCCCCCCCCCAAAAAAAACTAACAAAAAACGAAAAAGCAAAGTCAATTTTATGCTCCTGAGAGGTAAAACACCCATGTATTATTAACACGTGCCTCGAGAGGGCAGTAGACTTTCGCTGAAAATGTCTTCCAGTATTAACCAACCCCCAATTCTGCCCAACACACACTTTCACAAGCAGCGCCTGTTCTCAGTCCTCAGAAATGTGAGCTTACATGTCCAAGCAGGCCTATGGTCAGAGATCAATACTGCAGGAAGTCTCCTCAATTGCTAGAACCCATGCTCTGGTGTGGGTGTGGAAGGACAGATTCCTGGTGTCTCCTTAGTCCTGGGAAAGAATACATGTGTGCCAATTTCCCCCTATGTTTAGAAAGAATCGTCACGTTATGTATCCTAGGACTGGATAACAGGATCTGAGTAGTGATAAATGTCTAAGGAGAAGGCAATCCACCTTGAGAAAGAGATGCGCTCTCCTCGCAGACTCTGCTGTAAGGAGCATGTGGACCAGCAGTTGGTGGTCAGGCCCCTGTGTCCAGTCACAGCTGCAGGGTTCTTGGGCTGTTTCTCAGATTTCAGTTAGGGAAAGCCCCTGCAGCTGAAAATTGCAAGGAGTGTGCCACCACATAAATTTACAAACTTACTCAAAACATGAGCCGTCTCTGACTTTTCCTCAGCCTACTACAGGACTGCATAGTTCCCTAGTGGGGACGGAAACACTTTCCCTTCACCCTGGGCTTTTTTTATTTTCTCTCTATTACAGTTTAGCCAATTATTTCCTTCAAAGCACCATAAATGGAGCTCCCAGAAACCAAATGCCAAGTGCAAATTACTTCATTTATCAGGTACCCTCGGTTTTCCAGGTTTCCTAGACCAAGTTTTGCATAGGCCTTTGATCCCTGGGGGACTCTCTGATCCTTGACTCTCAGATAAGATCACATAGGGCGATAAGAGAAACAAAAGGTGTGGTTAAACAAAGGAAGGATTAGGGTTAGGGGCTGCTCTCTGGAACCAGGCCTGGAGCTCAGCAGGAATGCACTCCACCCACTTACACATCTATAGACATATACACTGATTACAGAACCAATGGAATTTCAAATGGCTAAGACAGAGTTCCAGAGAGTTCGGCACAGGGTTGGTCTACAGATGAGGTGCCCAGCCTTGCTGATTGCAGGACGGAGCTGCTAGAGTCCGGTTTGAGGGCGAAGCTGCAGAATTAGGCTTCGAAGTGACAGACTGAACCCAGTCAGGAGCAGGAGATGGGAGCCAGGTGCAGGACCAGAACAGTGAACAGGGCGACCTCGTCGAGTGACCTGCCACAGCGCTGGGCGCCCAGCAGAGTCTCAGCGGCGTTAGATGATGGGCGAGCGTGGGGCCCTGTGCTCTCAGCGTTAGGTGTGCTGTGCTCTATGGTGTCCAGGCAAGGGAGTTAAAACGTTTCTTCATCCATGTGTTGATTGCGTTCTTGAGCGTGGTTTTCTGGGCATGATTTTACCTCCATGGTTTCCATTTTTTTCCAGGAAACCTATAGTGTGGCTCCCTTTCTGTTCCCAGGTGTAAGTAATCCTTCAGTCAGGGCTGGATGTGCAGTGCCCGACAAATGATGTTGTTTCTGGGTCTACCCAGGGTCTGCATCATGTTTTTCTCTCAAAAGGGAGCCCAAAGCTGATTGTATAGTGAAGTTTACTGTGGTTAAGACACAACTTGAAAGACGACTATTTTATACATTATGAAGTTGTCAGTCCCACAGATCGAGAATAAGACCACCACCACAGTTTAAAACTAAATTTGAAGTAAACTTTAATTAAACACTAGCCAGGTGGATGGCCTCCGGGGTTCCATAAAATGGCCCCTGAACCAGGGTGTACAGTGACTTGAGTATTTCTCATCTGGTCAATTCAGGGCCAAGTATATGGCCTGTCATACCGCCAACCTACATCCAATCAGAAGTATTTCCTGCCTGTGCCCCTCCCGCCCACACGTGATCAAGCACATCCGGTGCAGATGGGTCAAACACAGGTGTTTAGGGTAGTGAAAAGCCTGTGGCTTGTCATCTCCCATAAACAATAGTCTCTAGCATTCCAGGAACTGTCTGTCCTTGGCTTGCAGATCAGAGACATTTTTGTTTCATGGGTCCCTTAAGGTACAGTAATTACAGCTTACAAATGTAACTTTGTCTCTCACATAGTAACTTAAAGTAGGACATAGCCTAACTTCAACACATATTTACTCTTTTATATGTTATCTGAGAGTTAATATCAGCAGTTAAGATTAGAATTTAAATCATGTGTGGTAACTTCAGCCAAGTTACCAGGGAAAAGTAGGAATACTTAGAAAATGCTGAGAGACACAACAAGACACACAGCTCTCAAGACAGAAGTCCACGCCCATGCATTTGGCAGTTTGATTATTTTTCCAAGCTCCTGTTTTCTTAATCCTACTACCACTATTACAAAGAAAAAGAAGAAAGAGACAGGGTTTCTGTGTGTAGCCTTTACTGTCCTGGAACTCACTCTGTAGACCAGGCTGGCCTGGAACTCACAGAGATCCGCCTGCCTCTGCCTCCCGAGTGCTGGGATTAAAGGCGTGCACCACCACTGCCCAGTTTAAGTAGTTTTTTTTTCTTCTAATTACCCTAATCTTATTCAATGGTGGCTTACAATTTTGAAAAGTAACTAGCTTACCAAGGACCTCCAGTCCACTAAATGTCTTCCTCCTTTCATGTCTTCCCCCTTATAAAACTTCATACAAATCTTTTAATCTCTCTTATCAGGAAAAAATATTCTCTCTGTTTACACAATATATCCCGAACTTGATGGTTTGGAGCAGGAGAGCTTGCCCCTGACTTTGTGTTATTTTGCACCAATTCCCTTTAAACTAGCCGATCTCCACAGACTGTGATGTAGGATCCAAGCCAGAGCAGAAGACACTCACCACTTACGTTGCAAAAAAAAAAAAAAAAAAAAAAAAAACAAGTGAACTTCCTGTACCTTTGTGCTAGTTAGCCCAGGTCTGGCCTGCTTGCTGGCTCTCCTCTGCTTTCTGTGGCCCCTCTCTTCCCTCTGTCAGACATGGAAGGCTCATTAACTGTAGCACTTGGAGATCTTTATGGAGATTCCAGCAGCTCACACTCTTAAGAGATCTGCCTGTCTGCCAAGTGCTAGGATTCAACCCTTTAGCACTGCCTGGTGAACTCTTTCAAAAAATAAAAAAATTGGGGCTGGAGAGATGGCTCAGAGGTCCTTAGTTCGATTCCCAGCAACCCCATGGTGGCTTATAACCACCTGCAGTGAGATCTGGTCTCTCTTCTGGCCTGCAAGGACACATGCAAACAGAACACTATGTATGCCTAATAAATAAATAAATAAATTTAAAAATAAAATTAAAACATTTTTAAAAATGGCCTTAAAGAGATGTGTTCCCTTTGGCCTCATGTCCGTCCCTTTGTGTAACACAGAGATTATTCTTTTCTGTGTCAAAGTCAAGGACCTGGTAGCACCTGAGCTGGGGCTCTCACAAGATTAAGACCCGAGTGAGAGTAAGGTGTGTGTCTTTTCAAGGTGCCCCTGAGACCAACAGTGTGTCCAAATGGAAGTATTTGTCTTTTCATATACATATATGAAGTAAAGAAATTTGCTTATCCTACCCCAAATTATGCCCTTTGTATTTGAGAAACAGCAAATTCAGGGAGGGACTTGATTTGAATTTCCCTTAAATGACCAAAGACAAATGTCCAGACCTGACTGCAAGATGACAGTCTTCTAGAAACATGTCAAGTAGAGACTGTGTCAGCAGAGACTGATGGACTTGTGGGAAGTGACTGTCCCCAGGACACCCCAGATCACGCACCTCCCACTAGTTCATCTCCCTCCTCCCTAGGAAGGAATATCAACTACGGGGTCTCTGAAGGTCAGAGTATTCATTTTTCTTTCATGTGATATATGCACACACTTTTCTTTGGTTTCTTTGGTTACCATTATCTACTTAATCATGGAACACTCAGAAGTAGAGAAGGAAAGTTTACCCTCCTTCTCAGGAATTCAGTTGGAAAATCTAAATCCAAACTGTAGCTGATGGACAAGACTAGATGAGGAAAGAGGATTTTTCCTTATGCCTTGCTACAGAGCAAGACCCCTGTCTCTCTCACGAACAAAAAATTCAAAACCCAAACCCAAATGAAGAGACTGTATTGCATTCTGGGATAATTTAAAACATTCATTTTATTAATGTAGTAAGTAGTCCTTTTGAAGGATATTTTGGAAAGTATTTAACAGTTGGATCCCCTTAGACAAGACTGGACTTAGACTGCAGCTTCAATTGGATCATTTTAATTCCCTCAACTTTAAAGGAAGACAACAGAATTTGCTCCCAGGACAATACAGAGATTAATGGAGATGATTAGGGAAAATAGTTAGGCTTTTATTAAGATCTCCCTAGTTATACAACAGCTAACACAATTCTTCCAGCTGTGGTGTACTAGCATTTCATTGGTATTCAACTACCTTTAAGCTGTTCATATTCATACTAAAATCAACACCATATTTGCATTTAATAGCCTAGAGGACTTACAGAAATGACTTTTTCCTTCAAATGTGTTTGAATTAATCTTTATCTAGTATTTTATGCTCTGAAAAACTCTAACACGATTGCAAACTAAATCACATTAAGACCCTCTTTGGTTTTTTCTTCTTCCACAATCGATGTTCAACCATCACACTAGGAGAATATAGATCTAAGTACACACACACACACACACACACACACACACACACACAATCAAGTAATAAGCAATGAAGGTGAAGCAGAAAACAATTATGAAAGTAACAAACCACTTAAGTTTTTCTATTTTCCTGAGTGCTTAGCTGGAGACTTGTAAAACTAAGCCTTATCGTATAGGCCTAGAATTCCAGTACTCATGATGTTGAGGCAGTGAGATCCAGTTAGTTCAACAACAGCTAAATGGTTAAATCTGTTGTCAAAACAAAACCGAGAAAATGGAACTCAGTCAGGTTAAGCTGCGTCTGACTACATCTCTTAAGTCTTCAGCAAACATCATTATCTTTTAAGAGGCAGGGTTCTGGTTTCTAAAACATGATTTGCGACTTTCGGACCTACGTGTCATACCGGAGATTTAAAATACTGCGTCTCAACACTTAACTGACAAACAACCTAAGTCTCCATCGCACTTTGTAGAATCTGGAATACCAGGATAAAAGTAGTGCCGGGAGTGGGTGCTACAATTATAACACCAGTACTCTGGAACAAAGAGAAGCTCCTGCAATCCCAACCTAAACCAGGACAGTTAAGAGTTTACAATCATTGTGAGAGCAAACAAGCTCTCTTCTGAGAATGTGCATGGCTCTGAAAAGAGCCTTTGGGTTAAGAATGAGATCCGCCCGCTCACTTGGAGCTGGTGTACTTGGTGACGGCCTTGGTGCCCTCGGACACGGCGTGCTTGGCCAGCTCCCCGGGCAGCAGCAGGCGCACGGCCGTCTGGATCTCCCGCGACGTGATGGTCGAGCGCTTGTTGTAGTGCGCCAGGCGCGACGCCTCGCCCGCGATGCGCTCGAAGATGTCGTTGACGAACGAGTTCATGATGCCCATGGCCTTGGAGGAGATGCCCGTGTCGGGGTGCACCTGCTTCAGCACCTTGTACACGTACACCGAGTAGCTCTCCTTGCGGCTGCGCTTGCGCTTCTTGCCGTCCTTCTTCTGCGCCTTGGTCACCGCCTTCTTGGAGCCCTTCTTCGGGGCGGGCGCAGACTTCACTGGCTCAGGCATCTCGACACAGTCACCACGGGAAATGCAGCGCCCGGTCCGCTCCGAACTTGCCTTTTTATAAGGCGTTATTCAAATGAGGCTTACAAAAGAACACTTCTGATTGGGTGCTATTGCGATGATGTCACCCGGACTCTCGCCCAATCGCAGTGTGCGGGTCGGCACAAACGCTCCTCGTTGGTCTAAATGAAGGGAAGGAGACAGCCAATCGCAAGGGTACTTTTTCGCGCCCAGAGAAGACTATAAGTCCCAAGCTCTGGCAGTTCTGGTCCACCCGGTTGTTAACGGCTCCTGTCTCTCGACCATGTCCGGACGCGGCAAGCAGGGCGGCAAGGCTCGCGCCAAGGCCAAGACCCGCTCCTCCCGGGCCGGCCTGCAGTTCCCCGTGGGCCGCGTGCACCGGCTGCTCCGCAAGGGCAACTACTCGGAGCGGGTGGGCGCCGGCGCCCCGGTCTACCTGGCGGCCGTGCTGGAGTACCTGACGGCCGAGATCCTGGAGCTGGCCGGCAACGCGGCCCGCGACAACAAGAAGACGCGCATCATCCCGCGCCACCTGCAGCTGGCCATCCGCAACGACGAGGAGCTCAACAAGCTGCTGGGCCGCGTCACCATCGCGCAGGGCGGCGTCCTGCCCAACATCCAGGCGGTGCTGCTGCCCAAGAAGACCGAGAGCCACCACAAGGCCAAGGGGAAATGAGTCAGTTCACCAAAGCTACTTAAAGGCAGACCAAAGGCTCTTTTCAGAGCCATCCACAGTATCTCTTAAAGCGCTGGACATTTCTGCACAAGACAGTGGCATTTTGTGCAGTTTATACTAGTGAGATGTTTTCCTGATAGCTAAAGTCCTCCTAGACCAACCCTTGGTTGATGGCCCGGGACAGTGTTGTGCCGTATATGGAACAACGTGTAAACTTTTGGGCCACCTAGGTTTTTTCCCTGAAAGCTTTCCATCTGGATTTTAGCATTAGCCATTACACGAGAAAACTACATCTGTTTCAGCTCCGCGGTTATCAATGACTGTCTCCAGGTAGTTACTCAGATGGACTTTCACTTTTAAATACAGGAGATGCGTTGTTGTCTTTCGGGTCTCGGTGTGTAGCCCTGTCTGTCCTGGAACTCACGACATCCTCCTGCCTCTGCCTCTGCAGTGCTGGTCGCCGCGCCTGCAGATCCGGCTTCTCTGTAGCCGGGGCTAAGACCAGACTGGCCAGGGTCTGCCTGGGAGACCCGGGATCACAGGCGTGCGCCACCAGCGCCCTGCTGTGTAGTCTACATACATACGCACACATACATGCACACACATACATACACACACATGCACACACACATGCACACACATGCACACACACACATACACATACATACATATACATATACACACATTAATACACACACATGCACACATACACATACATATACACACATTAATACACACATGCACACACATACACATACATTAATACACACATAATACATTAATACACACATATACACACATATACATACATTAATACACACACATACATACACACATACACATATACATACATACACACACATATACATACGTACACACACACATACACACACACACACAATACATACATACCTACTTCTGGCATTAAATTATCCGGTCCTTACATTTGCGTCTTTAAAGGTAATAGGCATGCTTCTGCCCAAATAGCGGGCAGATAGAAACGTAGGTGCTACAATGTTTCCTTTGCATAGTCTACAATACGGCAGGTTTGGGGAGGACACGGTAGGATCACATTAAACGAAGATGGTACAAAGCGCTTTAAAAACTCAAACACTAAGAGTGCAAACCTGACTCTTCCGTTGTTCGACACGTCAAACAGTACTAAAGGACAACGTTAGGTGTGGGGAGCTGATGAAATTAGGCGGGATTTCCATTTACAACGCGCAGCGTTCACATTGCGCTGAGGGCCCCGCCCCCTGGCCGCCAGCCGTTCCCGCCAGTGCGCTTCCTGCTTTCACTCCGGTCCGCAAGCTCCCTATAAGGGCGAAGCGCTGTGTCGGCCGTGGCATCAGGCGGATTTCGCCCTGTGTGTAGCCATGTCTGGTCGCGGCAAAGGCGGGAAGGGCCTGGGCAAGGGCGGCGCCAAGCGCCACCGCAAAGTCCTGCGCGACAACATCCAGGGCATCACCAAGCCCGCCATCCGCCGCCTGGCCCGGCGCGGCGGCGTCAAGCGCATCTCCGGCCTCATCTACGAGGAGACCCGCGGGGTGCTGAAGGTCTTCCTGGAGAACGTGATCCGCGACGCCGTCACCTACACGGAGCACGCCAAGCGCAAGACCGTCACCGCCATGGACGTGGTCTACGCGCTCAAGCGCCAGGGACGCACGCTCTACGGCTTCGGCGGCTGAGCTGCCCGGGCTCCTTCTCGATCCCTAACGGCCCTTCTCAGGGCCACCCACCCGGCCCTCGGGAGAGCTGCAGCATTGCTTCCTTAAGCTCCGGGATTCGCAGGGCCTCCTGTCCTCCGGGTGTGCCCGCGATTTCACTCTGCAGCTGCTTTGCATCCCCTGTCGGTGTAAGGTGAACGCGAGGCGGCGGGTGACGTGTAGTGGGTGCAATGCCCGCTTGAGGTGCAAAGGCAGCTCGTTTAGGAGTCACTCGTGGGCCATGGCTACCTTAAGGGGAGCTCCAACCTCAAGGACCTCCTTGACAAAAGCCCCTGGCCTCAGCCCTGCAGGAGGCCGGAGCAGGATGCTTCCCCCAGCAGGTTCCGGTCTAAACTCGGCTCTAAACGGGCCGGGCAGTGGCGGTGGAGGGGAATAAACGCAGCTCCCGGCAAGACTGGCTTTCTCACCCTCCCGGTGTCCGCGGCTCCATTCCTGGGTGTGCCAGTTGCAAGTGCGTTTCTTGCCCCTCACCCTAATAAATTAATTCCTTGCTCTACTGTGCTTCTGTCTGCTGCTGTCTGAAATAGTTGAGCTTTTCCGCTGCTCACTGGGGAATTTTTTCCTGCCTTGGAATTCTCTAGTTGGCAGAAAAATGGAGCCGGGTCCAGACCGTTAGGACTGTACCGGCTTGGGGAGTGATGGTGTGTTGATGCCTAACAGCTCGCCTCCCCTTGTACACGTGTGTCGGATGGGAAAGGGAGGTCTACGCGGTGCTGGAGCTGTGGACGGCCCCTTAGGTTCAATAGACGTCAAGGACTTGTGCCTTTGGCATTTCCCCTTCACTGGCCTCCCAAGTTCACCTTGCAGCCGTATTTCTGTGCTTCCACGCAAGTATTGTCTTAGATACACATCTTCTAAGATCATGACTTATTTGTCCTTCCTGTGGTGCCTGGCTTACATTGGTATTTTATTCTGGTTTGGGTTGTGGTAAAGTCTGATGTCCTTCTTAGACGGAAGGACTGTCTTGTAAAGTAATAAGTGCCACATTTTAAAAAAATCCATTTATCCTGGTAATAGATTGACTTCATGGGAGCTATTAACCTTAAATTACTATGTAAAATTGGTGAGTAAACACTATTCCTCATTTTTATGCTAGCATAAAAAGGACTCCTTCCTGGTGATGAATGTCTTCGGTGCTTAGTGGAACGGGAGGAATTACTGTAATATGGGTGAGATACAGCTAAAGGACAAAGTCTGTAGTCATGGGATGCAGATGTATCTTATTTGGACGGAAAATTGAGGTATAGCCAGATTTTGCTTGCTTAAAGATCAAAATTTGTTTTTTGTGCGTAGGGGCTCTGGAGACTAAATCGGGTTCATGTAGACAACTGTCTGGCATCATCCTTTTGAGACCTGGTCTGTTTGCCCAGGCTGGCCTTGAACTTGTGATCTTACTGCGGCTGTCTCTACAGGAGATGGGATTTCGGGCATTCCTTACCAGGTCAGGTTCCAGAGCTGGCTGATTATTCCCTTCCAGCAGGTAAGTTAAATCAGAAGCTCCTGGTCGCTCACCCCAGATAGGACTTGTTAGCATTTTACACCTATTGCTGGTCCGTGGGGCCTTTCCAGATTTAGAGAAGTCTTCTTATCGCTGTTAGCGTTTCCTGAGTTCTAAAACTCAGTGCCTGTGGAACCCTCGGACTCCCGACTGTTAGAATTCAGTCCCTTGGAGATCTCATGCACTGGGTGCTAGGGCCCTAAACAGCATCTGTCTTTAATAACTTCTAACTTTATATCTTCCCCCCCCCCCCCCCTTTTCTTGCTTTGTTTTGTTTTTCAAGACTGGTTTCTCTGTGTAACAGCCCTGGCTGTCCTAGAACTTGCTCTGTAGACCAGGCTGGTCCTGAACTCACAGGCATGTCCTTATTTAGGTTAGGAAAATTTTCTTTTATGTGTTGTTAAAAATATTTTCTGGGCCTTTGAACTGGGAATCTTCTCTCTAAGGCACCTGATTGGTCTAATAAGAAGCTGAACAGCCAATAGCGAGGGAGGAGGTATAGGCAGGACTTAGAGGCAGGCAGAGTACCTAGGAGGAAGAAGAAAGAAAGAAAAAGATGCCATGAGGTAGCCAGACAGACAAGGAGGAAGCAGGAAAGTAGGACATACAGAATGGAAGAAGCGCCCCCCCCCCCTCCGGCAAAATGTAGATGAATAGAAACAGGTTAAATTAAGTTAAAGGAGTTAGTGGGATGGGACAAGCCTAAGCAAAGTCAGGCATTCATAATTGATAACTCCATGAGTTTATTTGGGAGCTGATTGGAGGCCCAAAGAAAATTTCAACTACACCCTCCTCTCTGATGACTTTACATTGTGTCAAGTTGATATAAAAATAGCCAGCAGCACTTTGGAACTGATGGAAGTGGATGCAGAGATCCTGGGCTAGGCCCCAGGTGGAGCTCCAGGTGTCCAACTGTCGAGAAAGAGGAGGGACTGTAAGAGCGTGAATTGTTGAGACCAAGATTGCAAAAAGCACAGGGACAAATAGCCAAATGAATGGAAGCACATGAATTATGAACCAAAGGCTGTGGAGCCCCCAGCTGGATCAGGCCCTCTGGATAAGTGAGAGAATTGAATAGCTTCAACTGTTTGGGAGGCATCCAGGCTGTGGGACCCGGACCTGTCCTTAGTGCATGAGCTGGCTGTTTGGAACCTTGGGCTTACACAGGGACACTTTGCTCAGCCTGGAAGGAGGTGACTGGACCTGCCTGTACTGAATCCACCAGGTTTAAATGAGTCCCCAGGGGTGTCTTGATCCTGGAGGAGATGGGAATGGGGGGGAGGGGCTGGGGGGGAGTTGGGGGTGGGACAGGAGGGGGGAGGACAGGGGAACCCATAGCTGATGTGTAAAATTAAAACACAAATATAATAACAAAAAAAGCCAGCATAATTGTTAATAACAAGCCACCAAACTTCCGTGTCCAGTTGATAATGAAATCCATGCCTTAGTCAACTTCAAGAAACTCCCTTGGTTTATTTAAAAAAATAAACATGGTAACATGAACTGACAAATTCTCAGTACCTCCACATGTAACCTCTCTTCAATATTACTGGTGTTTGTGTACTGGATAGTTTTTCTGCTTCCAATCTTCATTACCAGCTGTATTATGATATTGCATGTGGGGACCTCAGCTGGCCAGGGTGTCCCACGGTGAGGAAAACATGCTGGGCAGATGTAGCGGCACGTCATTCACAGCCCAGGCGCTGCATCCGTGAGGAAATGATTTTATTGTAATAGATGAAGTGAGGGAAAGAGGGAAAAACAGAAGAAGGGAGAGGAGAGGGGGAGGGGGCTGAGGGTGCCACCTCGTGGGGGTGCAGAGAAAGAGAGTGGAAGAGAGGGAAGAAGGGAGGAGTTTTTCCTTAAATCAGGCTTTCACATCAGGACACACGGCGGGCCCAAGGGGTGGGTCCGAAGATTAACAAACTGTCCTATAGATAGGTGTTTTTGAAGTATTGGTAAGTGCCCAGATAAACCATTAAGCTCACAAGATGATTAAAAAACTGAAATACTGTGGAAATAGTGTCTATTAAATCAACTCCTACAGAAAGCATATGTCAAAGGTAAAGAAATGAGGTAAATTAACATTTCAGGTAAGGGTGTAAGCAGGTGTGCCGCACAGCAACAAGCTCGTGGTTGGTGGTGGTCATGTGTTTTGTCCTTCCCATTGCTGCATCAGGCTTCTACAGTGGTTATGGAGACAAGGGTCCCAGTTTGGGCAAAGTGGAAGGTAGCTGGACCAAGGACTTGTATCTCCATTGTTCAAGAAGGCAGAAAAAAAATGCACCTGGCCACAGCTGTGGCTCAAGACAAACCTCTAGAACACTCAAGTTTTATTTCTGGTTTTGGGCTAAAGGTACATAGATCCAGAGTGTGTATCACCACTGTGTGGCTGAATTTGGGCACTCCATATGCCACGTGAATTTAGTGTATCATGAATGTGATGGTGGCGTGGATGTGGATGCCCCCATAGGCTCATATGAATGTTTGTTCTGCAGTTGGAGGAACTGTTTGGAAAGGATGAGGAAGAGTGGCCTTGGAGAGGTGGGTCACTGGGGGTAGATGTTGAGGTTTTGTTTTTGTTTGTTTGTTTGGTTGGTTTTGGTTTTGGTTTTGATTGGCGATAGGATTTTTCTGTCTAACAGCTCTGGCACTTCTGGCCCTCACTTTGTAGACCGACCACACTGGCCTTGAACTCACAAAGCTCTGCCTGCTTCTGCCTCCCCAGTTCTGAGATCAAAGATGTGTGCCATCACCGCCCATCGGGCTTTGACATTTCAAAAGCCCAAGTCATTCTCAGTTACAGTTGCCTCTGCCTCCACTTGTGGGTCAGATGTAAGCTCTAAGCTACCACTCTAGTGCCATGCCTGCCCACCTGCTCCCATGATGACCATGAACTCAAACCCACTGGAACCATCAATCCCAGTAAACATTTCTTTTATAAATTGCCTTGGTCATGATGTCTCTTCACAGCAAAAGGAAAGTAACAAAGACAATGAGTACTGAGTATCCCTATATCTCATGCATGTTCAACATCCTGATATTTCACGTGTCTTATGAATGCTAATCTTTTGGTTCTTTTATATATATATATACCATGCACGACTTACTTATCTATGCCTGACACATTTTAGAATATTTTTTACCTATCACATTTGTTTCTCAGTAACAGAACTGCAGGGTTTCAAATAGTGCCAGGAAGGTATATTGTAAAATGTCAGGGAACCAAGACCATGAATTGTTCCAAATATGATACAATCCTGGAACAGATGTATAGCAATATGGTACAGTAAATCCAATCTTTTGTTCTATTCTATTTTAATGATAGGGTTGTCAAACAATAAAGAACTTGATTGCTTTAAAATGTTTTATTACTGTGTGTGCATGATATGTGTGCTGAGCTCATGGGGGAAATCAACCTTAAGGAGCCACTGCTCCCCCTCCACCTTTCTGTGGGTGCCAGGGACTGAACTCACGTCAACATGGGGTGTATAGTAAGTTCTTTGCCTTTGTTTTTTGTTGCTGCTGTTTGAGACATAGGGTCTCAGTATGTAGCTCTAGTGTTCGTGGAACTCACAATGCAAACCAGGATGGATGCACAGAGATCCACCTGCCTCCGGTTCCCAACTGCTGGAAGATTAAAGATGTGTGCCACTATGCAGAACTGTAGCAGGTACTGTCACCACTGAGTCATTTGGCCGAGAACTTGCTTGTTCTAATGAATGATTCATTCATTCTAATCCATGGGAACAAATTCATAAGTAACGGGACTTAACAAAACCTTTTGTGTAAAGTCCACTCTCTACCATTCTGTTACTGTGTGGACAGAGCAGTAATATAAATCATATGTTTTTTTAATTTTTAAAAAAGTTTATTGTACTTTGTAGACGAAATTCTAAACAGTCTTAGTAAATAAGAAACACAGAGCCAAATACAGGGGTGATAGCCGAAGAAGTCAGAGAATTAGAGAGGAGCCACTGACTACCCTTTAGCTTACCACCAAGCTGTAGTTTCCCACACGACAGAGCTGCTTCCAGTCTGACTTGTGTTTTTATTGCCTTTCTGTTCTGCCTTCTCATTGGCTCTAAGCCCAGCTACATGACTTCCTTGTCACTGCCTGTCTATACAGACCTCCAGGTCTCTATGGTGGGTACTGGGATTAAAGGCTCTGTGTGGCTGTGTCCTTGACCACACAGAGACTCTGCCTGCCATGTGTTTCTGGGTGTGTGACCTCTGATCTCCAGGCAAACTTTATTAACATACAAATAAAATCACATTTCAGCACAATTAAAATATCACCACAGTGCTTTATGTGGATGAATTTTTATGTGAATGTATGTGTGTACACCACATGTGTGTGTGCCTGGTGCTTTGTGGCAGCAGAAGAGGGTGTCACACCCTCTGGACCTAGACTTACAGAGGCTTGCGAGCTGCCATGAGGGTCATTGAGAACTAAGCTTGGGGTTCTCTTAAACCACTGAGCTGTTCCTCCAGCCCTACATCATACATTTCCCACACAGTCATTGTTCTTTCTTTCTTTTCCTTCTGTAACCGGGCCCAGGCCTTGGTAGGCCTTGAGACCTTAGCACAACTGACTCCATGGTGGAAGAACCGTTCAGGCTCTAGAGCTCAGCACATAGATAGCATCGCCTGCCAAAATCAAAACAAAGGCCTAGTTCATCAAAGTCCACCGTTCTGGGAAAGTCTCTAACTGCACTGACCTTGCTTCTTGGCTTCTGAGGTTCCACTCCTGGCTCACTGTTCTTGTTAAATGAAGTGTGTCAACCCAGAACATGGTTTTCATGCTTAAAAATCTCACCCTGAGAAAGTCCTGGAGCTACACTGGGATCCTGAACACCCAGTGTACTCGCCGGCCAGCTAATAAAGACTTTCCATTGGCTTAAACCCATGTCTGAGCAGTCTTCTTTGATGAATACCCCACAACACCTTCTTTTTTTCCTGTCTTTTTTTCTTTCAGAATGGGTTTCTCACTATGTAGCCTTGGCTGGCCTCGAATTTACTTTGTAGACCAGGCTTGCCTCAAACTCAGAGAAGTTTGCCTGCCTTTGCCTCCCAGGTGCTGGGATTAAAGGCGTGCACCACCACTCCAGCCAAAGTCATTGTTCTTAAATCCCAGACATGTCGGACGAAATTTCACAGAATGTTTTTCTAAAGTTTGAGAGGACAATTTGAAAACGAAAGCCACTGAATGTATGTTGGTCAAGAAGGCATGTTGGTCAAGGTAGCATGGTTAGTGATGATAGAATCAGCCCATTCCTAAACAAACAGACATTCTTGTGTTGATCTTGGGTGAGGCACTGTCTCCATGATGACCTACAAATTCTAAAACTACTTCAAAGGTTCAGTTTGACAAGCATCTCTTATACTCTCATTTGGATGTGTCAGGAAAACTAAGTTACAGGTGAGAACTTTGTGGGATGAGCCTTTGGATAGGTACAGAAAAGAAGACGCATTTGTTGATAACAGAACAGATTTTGTCTTGTTAATTTCCTACATGAATTGACATTATCGTTATGAAGAAGAGAAGTGCTCTCTGTTTAGGAAACACAGCACCAGCAGTGCAGACAGTGACAACCTTCCCAAGGCTTCTGATATATTTCCAAAAGTTTTCACAAAGACAGCAAGGAAAAAATAACAAACAAACAACAAGCAACAAACACACAGAATTAATCGGCTGGCATTTTTATATTGCTCCATATTCTGAATACAAGGATTGTTATCAGGCTCTGGTTGGAGCCTGGGTGGAAGAGTGTTTGCCCAGCATACATGAAGGCCTGAGGTGGCACACAGTTGTCATCCCAGCACTCTGAAGGTGGAGCCAGGAGGATCAAGACTAAGGTTGTGGCCAGTAGTGGTTAAGAACATGTACTGTTGTTGCAGCACCTGGAGAGGAGAGGAATCTCACACCTGCCTGTAACTGTAGTTTCAGGGGATCCAGCTGTTCTACCAATCATAGGCATTTGCACCACCACCCCATACACATAAAAAAAAAAAGAAAAAGTTGAATTTTTGTAAAGTTGGCTACTTATCAGTTCATCAATAGTTTGGGATGTTTTTAATGAATGAATGAATGAATGAATAGTACTATTTAATCCATTTAAAAATGGGTAAACTTTGTGTGTGTGTGTCTAAACTTTTATATGGTGTGGAATGCACAGCACATTAAGAGAAATATCTACCAGACTTCTTAACCTTATTCAAAAATAATGACTTTTGTCGTCAATCCCTCCTTTTCATTTGAATGATTCTATTATTATTTACATCCTGACCATAGTTTCCCCTCCTTCCTCTCCTCCCAGTGTCTCCTCCTAACTCTCGTTTGTGCCCCAACTCTCCGTACCAGGCTTTTTCTTTTGGGCCACCAACCAGTTCCCAAATCATGACATGGAGACTTATTATTAGTTTTGAATGCTCAGCCCAGCCTGGGGTCATTTCTGGCTTTTGTCTTGGGCCTTTTTATCTTTCTTTCCTATGAGACAAATTTCTTAATGGTCTTATTAATAAAATACCCAGAGCCAGATATTGGGGTAAAAATTGAGAGATCAGGGAAGCAGAAAGAAGCCAGTCACGTTCTTACCTCTAGAAATCCTCAGCCAAGGAGAGAGAGCTACTTCCTGTGCACCCACACCTATATACTTTTCTGTCCCTGCCTTCTTACTTCCTCTCTCTGCCTGCCTACATCACTTCCTGTCTGTCTGTCTGTACAGACCTCCAGACCTCCATGGTTACTGCTGGGATTAAAGGCATGTGCCAACATGTCTGGCTCTGTTCCCAGTGTGGCCTTACACTCATAGAGATCCGGATGGATCTCTGCCTCCTGAATGCTAGGATAAAAGGTGTGTGCTATTAAACATTGCCTGACTTCTATATTTAATATGGTGGCTGGCTTTTTCCTCTGATCTTCAGATAAGCTATATTGGGGTGCACAGATAAAACATCACCACACTTTCCTTCTATGTATCTTACTCTCACTGCTTATCCTATCTGCTGGCTGATGGCTGCCTGGCTTCTGGCCTGGGCATCTCCCTTCTTTTCTCCTACTTCTTCTCTCGAGCCTAGATTTCTTCTATTTATTCTCTCTGCCTGCCAGCCCCACCTATCCCTCTCCTGCCTAGCTATAGGTCATTCAGGTTTTTAGTAGACCAATTAGGTGCCTTAGGTGGGCAAAGTGAAACAAATGCAATACATCTTTACGTAATTAAACACATATACTTACGTCATTAAACAAATGCAGCATAAACAAATGTAACACATTTTGTTGAGTTAAAATAATATTCCACAACATTTCCCCATTTTTGTCTAAATAAAAAGGAAGGGTTTTAACTTTAACATAGTAAAGTTTTTACAATAAGAGCAATTATCAAGTAAGGATTACATTCACACTGTCCAGTCCATTTATACTTGGCAAATTCCATTATTTATCCTACCTTGATGAGTCCAAAGTTTTGTATCCAATTTACCTTCTATCATAACTAAAGAAAACTATAACTATAATTATCTAGTCTTCAACCTCAACAAAGACCCCCTAAAGGATATACTATTACCTGAGTAAACAGAAAGTGCATTGTAAGCCACTTCCAAAACTATAGAAATGACAGAGACTTCTGGCAGCCTAGACATCACCCAAAGTTCCTCTGCAATGTTGGGTCATCTATCTTCAGCCTACAGGTTTAGACTATCTGGAATAATCTTCTATAAAGCAGGAATTGTGAAGGATTGTCCTGCCTTGTCTTGGCAAAGTTCCTGTGTGTTCTGCTTGTCCAGTTTGTACAACATACTGTCAGCAGTCAAGGGGAGAGCAATTTCTTTGCCCACTGGCTAATGTTGCTATAATGAAAACAAACTCCATATGAAGTTTCTTCAATGCCAATATGAAGTAGATTGGTGCTGCCAGGAGCAGACGTGTCTCATTGTCATGAAAAGCCTCAAGTTGTTAAATGCTGTATTCTATAGGTCTTTGAAGTGTTTGAAGACCATATATCTATCAAAATATACATATTTAACCTTGAAAACATACCTAATATGACTACAAGTTTGATTATTATAGATGACTAACTACCAAACATTTCTTAATTATGCATTACATTTTTAAATGAGCTGCATAATCACAATATTGCCCCAAACAATAGTAGAAACATATAATATAACAAAAGTAACTTTAAATTTGTGTCAATATGCCAAAGTCCATATCTAACAGAGAGTATTGGGGTCCAGCCCCTTAATAGCCTTCTCCCAGAGTTCCAGAAGAGATGCTACCAGTGGCAGATTAATTAATCTGAGGGATACTCTAATAAATTTATGTACATTCACTTTATTCTTCTGAGTCAGTTCTCTCTCTACAGCTTCTATTCTGCTCTTTTCTTTAGCTCCTTTCTCACCTGATTTCCCTCTACATTTTCCTGCTGTTCCCTCTATGTGTTATCTTAATTCTTTCATCTAGTTCTGACCCATCTAGTTCTCATCGATCTAGTTCTTTCTCATCTTAGCTCCTTTTCCAATAATTTCTGAAAGGTTTGTTCTTAAAAAGCCTGGGAAGTTTCTCAGATAAGATATTTTTGTCTGGAGATGGTTCTGTCCAGATGTTGCTAATGATGATAATTACAGGGAGGCTTGAAATTCTGTGTTATTGCTGTTAGCACAGAAGGTTATCTAAATATTCCATTAGCAGAGGGGAAATTGTGCCCAATGAATGATCAAAACACACTGTTCTTTGGAAAGATAATTGAATGTAAAAGCTATGGTGGCACTTAAGAAATTCATTTCAGGAAAACGGCTAATATCCAAGACCTAATATCACCAAGAGTCATTGAGCCTTGGCTTTACCTCTGGAAGACCCTTGGCTTCTTCCAGGTATGAGCTTGTCATAATCAGCTGAAATCTTACTTCATATTTTTACAGCTCACAGCATAACCAGTGTAAACTGTTTGAAATGAATAGTTGTCCTTTTATCCCATATTCCTAGATCCCCACTAAATGATGACAGGCATCCGTGACAACCAAATGACCAAAAACCACCCGCCCCACGTCTTGGGAGTATGACAACTTTGTGTTGTCTATGGATGATGGCATGTTTTTAGGGAACCTGAGAAAACTGAGATAATGATCAAGTCCTGGGAAAACCAGTTATAACATTTGCTGTCCAGTCTCTGTGCAATGGGAAAGCACAAGGCTTATCTGTAGTCCTGGCTAGAGTAGTCTGTGAGGCTGGACCATCTCAGTCAGCAGTCTTGAAGCTGTTCTGGATGCAGAACTCTTGAGTAAATTGCAATAGAGGCACTCTGAGAGGCTGGATCACCTGGGCCACCTATTTTCATTGGTGTCTGGTCCCCTTGCTCTGAAAACACATAAACGTTCAAAGATAACATGTGTATCTTCATTAACACAATATGGAATGTGCATTATACACAAGCCAGCCAAAGATAATTTTTTGTTTTATGTTTGAGCAGGTAAAATATACGTCACCTGTCTTATGGTTTTTCTGTGTTTATTTTTTTATATCTGTAGCCAGTATTTTCAGGGGGTCATCACTGATCAGAACTGATCTCTATCAATCTTGAATGAACCCACAGCCTTTTGTTTCCTGTGAAAACAAAAGCCTGACCTCTTCTCCAAAGCAATATAGTTTTTTACTTCCATTCTAAAGTTAAAGCATGTCGAAAGTATCTAGGCTGGTTTAATTCAGCAGTCACTTTCACAACCCCATGTTTCTCAGCAGCTGTCTTTTGCTCATTAGCATTTAAAAAAATTCAAAATCAATGCAATAACATACAGGATCAAGACTCCCTGTGTATTTCCCATCTCTACATGGCTTATTCTTTTTAAATTATTTATAAACTACTAGCTATTTTCTATGATTGTCTATATCCGTTTTTTTCTAAAGCCTATGCATATTTTTAAAAAATACTGTAATCGGTTCAGAGTTTTTTTTCAATCTGAACCTGCTTTAGTGCACTTCTCTAGCCTTTTCTATCTGAATGAGTAAAATCTTAAACTGCTAAGGAGTTGTAGATGTATTTAAATTTTTTATCAGATCTTGATTTATCTTTGGTAAGTGGTATCAAGAATCACCCCCCCACACACGCACACACCTTTTTTTTAGATTTCCAATTTTGTGGAGTACAGGTTTTTGAAGTATCACATAGTGATTCAATGGAATTATTTTTTCAGTGTCTGTTGTTACGTTCCCCTTTTGTTTCTGATTTTGTTAATTTGGACATTTTATCTCTGCCTTTTGGTTAGTTTGGATAAGGATTTGTCTATCTTGTTGATTTCCTCAAAGGATCAGCACTTTATTTCATTGATTCTTTTTATTGTTCTCTTTTGTTATATTTTATTGATTTCAGTCCTCAGTTTGTTCATTTTCTATCATCTATTCCTCTTGGATGTGTTTGCTTCTTTTCATTCCAGAGCTTTCAGGAGTGCTGTTAAGTTGCTAGCATAAGATCTCTCCAACTTCTTCATGAAGGCACTCAGTGCTATGAGCTTTCCTCTGAGTTCAGTTCTCATCATGTCCCATAAATTTGGATATGTTGTGCATTCCTTGTCATTGAATCCTAGGAAGTCTGTAATTTATTTCTTTATTTCTGCCTTGATCCAGCAGTCATTCATTATAGAAAAGTTCAGTATTCAGAGTGTGTAGACTTTCTGTAGTTTCTAAAAATCCAGCTTTAATCCATGGTGGCCTGATAGGATGCAGGGTGGTAGTTCAGTTTTTTGTTTTGTTTTGTTTTAAATCTGTTGAGACTTGTTTTGTGCCTGAGTATGTGGTCAATTTTGGAGAATGTCCCATGAGGTGCTGAGAAGAAGGTACATTCTTTTGTCTTTGGGTGAAATTTTGATATTAGGTACATTTGGTTTACAAACCCTGCTAACTCCAGTATTTCTCTGTTTTGTTTATGTCTGGGTGACCTGTCCATTGATGAAACTAGGGTATTGAAGTCTTCCAATATATTTTTAAAAGATTTATTTATTCATTAATATGTATACAGTGTTCTGTCTGCACATATCCCTGCAGACCAGAAGAGGGTGCCAGATCTCATTTCAGATGGTTGTGAGCCACCATGTGGTTGCTGGGAATTGAACTCAGGACCTATTGGAAGAGTAAACAGTGCTCTTAACCTCTGAGCCATCTCTCCAGCCCCGAAGTCTTCCAATATTAATGTGTGAGGGTTGATTGTGATTTAAGCTTTACTAATGTTTCTTTTTACAAATGTGGGTGCCTTTGCATTTGGGGCATAGATGTTGAGAATTGAAATGTCATCTTTGATGACTGTGAAGTGTCTTTTCCCGTCTCTTTTGATTAATTTCGGTTTGAAGTCTATTTTGTTAGCTGCTAGAATAGATTGCTTCTTGGGGCCATTTGCTTAGAAAATCCTTTCTAACTTTATACTCTGAAGTAATGTCTATGTTTGATGTTGAGGTCTCTCTCTCTCTCTCTCTCTCTCTCTCTCTCTCTCCTTCTTTTTCCGAGACAGGGTTTCTCTGTGTATCTCTGGCTGTTTGGAACTCATTCTGTAGACCTAGTTGGCCTCGAACTCACAGAGATCCACCTGCCTCCATTTTCCTGAGTGCTGAGATTAAAGGCGTGCGCCACCACCTCCCAGTGAGGTGTGTTTCTTGTATGCAGCAGTAGGATGGATCTTGTTTTCCCATCCATTCTGTTAGCCTATGTCTTTTTAATGGGGAATTGCATCCATTGATATTGAGAGGTGTCAATGACCCATGATTGCTAATTCCTGCTATTTTGTTGTAGTTGGTGATTGTAGTGCACTCGAGAGTGCGCTCGCGCACATGTGTGTGTGTGTGTGTGTGTGTGTGTGTGTGTGTTTTCTTTGTGTTTTGGTAGTGTGAGATTATCTATTGCCTGCATTTTCCTGGGTGTAGTTAATTTCCTTGAGTTGGAGCCCTTCCTTCTATATGACTAGATTTATGGATAGACATTGTTAGAATTCGATTTTATCATGGAATATCTTATTTTATTCATCTATTGTGATTGAAAGTTTTGCTAGGTATAATAGTCTGGAATGGCATCTGTAATCTCTTAAGAGTCTGCAGCACATCTCTTAAGTCCTTCTGGATTTTAGTCTCCATTGAGAAGTCAGGTGTAATTCTAATAGGTCTGCCTTTATATGTTACTTGGCCTTTTTCTCTTGCAACTTTTGATAGTCTTTCTTTGTTCTGTGTTCAGTGCTTTTATTATTATGTGGTGAGGAGACCTTGTTTTCTGGTCCAGTCTATTTGGCATTCTGTGTGTTTCTTGTACCTTTATAGGCATGGCCTCCTTTATGCTAGGAAAATTTTCTTCTATGATTTTGTTAAAAATCTTTTCTGGGCCTTTGAGCTGGGGATTTTCTTCTTCTATTCCTATTATTCTTAGGTTTTGTCTTTTCATAGCATCCCAGGTTTCCTGGATATTTTATGTCAGGAATTTTTTAGATTTTTTAGATGTTAAATACATCTGACTGGTGTATCTATTTTTCCTATCTTGTCTTCAATGCCCGAGATTCTCTATTCCATCTCTCGTATTGTATTGGTGATATTTGGGTCTGTAGTTCCTGTTCACTTACCTAGATTTTCCATTTCCAGAATTCTCTCAACTTGTGTTTTCTTTATTGCTTCTATTTCCATTTTTCGGGTCTTAAACAGTTTTGCTCATTTTCTTAAACTGATTTTTCTTGACATTCTTTAAGGGATTTATTGATTCACTTCAATTTTTTTTTATTGTCTTTTCCTCAGTTTCTTTAAGGTATTTTTTCATTTCCTCTTTAAGGACCTCTATCAGCTCCGTAAGGTTGGTTTTTAAGGTCATTTTCTTGTGCTTCAGCTGCATTGGAATATTTGAGGGTTGCTGTATCAGGCTAGCTGGGCTGTGGTGGTGACAGATTGTCCTGGCTGTTGTTGCTTGTGTTCTTACACTGCCATCTAGGCATCTGGATTTGGGGGAGATTTCTGTTTCCTCTCTGGTCTTCTGCCTGCAGTGGCCTGTGGTTGAGTAGATGGTCTCCACCAGAATTGGAGACTGGATTTCTGATGGCCTGGATGGACTCTGATCCAGCAGGGGTTCCTGCCAGGATTAACAGGTGGAGTTCTGTCTGTGTGGTGGCATTCCTACTGAGCCCTAATCCTTCCTTCGTTTAACAACACCTTTTGTTTCTCTTGCCTTTTGTTTCTCTTATCGCCCTATGTGAATCTTGTCTGAGAGTCAAGGATCAGAGAGTCCCCCAGGGATCAAAGGCTTATGTAAAACTTGGTCCAGGAAACCTGGAAAACCGAGGTACCTGATAAATCAAATAATTTGTACTTGGCATTTGGTCTCTGAGAGCTCCTTTTGGTTTGCTTTGAAGGTATGGAGATTAACTATCTAAACTGTAAAATGGAGTAAATAAATATGCCCTTGGTGAAGGGGAGAGGGCTTCAGTCCTTGGGGCTGGACCCCCTGCAGCCGTGATAGGCTAAATTCATTCTTAAGATGCCTCTGTGTCTTCATTCCATGGACCTGTGTGAACCCACACACTCATGTAGCGACACACAGCTACATGTCTGCCTAGATTAACAGGTGGAGTTCTGTCTGGTTGACTTACCTGGTTTTCAGGGAGCCGGCCAGGCTCTGGTTGGATAGGAGGCTTCTGCCTGAGTAGTGTGCCAGGATACGGGGGCAGGGAGAGGAAGGGTGGTTGGGGTTATGCTAGTGGAGCATGGGCGGGATTGGGGGCCACTCTTTCCTGGGGTTCAGGACACTGGCCTGACATATGAGCTATAACTAATACTTTAATAGTTGCGTTATTTCAAAATGTGGTCTTTGAATTGGAAAATGGGAAAAATAAATAAATAAATAGTTGTTCTATCAGGGGCCTGGAGAGCTGGCTCAGTGGTTAAGAGCACACACTAACACCTGAGCAGTTCCCAGTGCCCCTGTCAGGTGCTCATAACCTCCTGTAACTCCAGCCTCCAGGGACCCGACACCCCCTGTCTTGTCTCCATGGATACCTGTGTGTAGATATACATGAATAAAAAGAAGTCTGTGTTGAGACAGGGACTCTACTTTGTCCTGACACTCACTCCATAGACCTCACATTTGGAAATCTGCCTGCTGTGCCTTCTGAGTGCTGATATTACCACCAGGCCCAGCTAACCAAAAATAAAATAATCTTACATTGTCTTTAGTTACGTCGGTTTGATGTTTTATTACATCAGAAAATAAGCATAAGGAAGCTCTAGCTTCCTTTTCTTTCTTTTGGTTTAAGACAGGGTGTTTTACTGTTACTTAGCTCCAGCTGTGCTGTAACTTGATATGTAGACCATGCTGGCCTTGAACCCATAGATCCACCTGCCTCTGCCTCCCGATGCAGAGGTTGATGTTGGGCAGGGGGGTTGGTTTTTGATTGGATTTGTTTATTGTGGTGATGTTTTATTTGTGCTAAAATGTGATGATATTTTTGTATGTTAATAAATAAAGTTTGCCTGGAGATCAGAGGTCATAGCCAACCATAAACAAAAGTCAGGCAGTGGTAGCACATGCCCTTAATCTGATAACATGGCAGGCAGAGTCTCTGTGTGTTCAAGGACACAGCCAAGGGTGGTGACAACCACCTTTAATCCCAGCACCCACCATAGAGACCTGGAGGTCTGTATAGACAGGCAGTGACAAGGAAGTCATGTGGCTGGGTTTAGAGCCAATGAGAAGACAGAACAGCAAGGCAATAAAGGCGTAGGTTAGACAGGAAGAAGCCGGTTCTCTTGGGAAGCAATGGCGGCATGGTGAGCTAAGGTTAGTTGGTAGCTATCACTATTTATCTGATCTCTACAGCTTTCACCCCTGTATTTGGTTCTGTGTTTCTTATTTAATAAGACTGTTTAGAAATTCCTCTACCGTTTATTTTTGGAGACAAAGTCTTCCTATGCATCCCTCACTGGCTTGAAACTTACCATGTAGACAAAGCTAGGCTGGAACTCAAGGAATCCACCTGCCACTGGAGTGCTGGGATTAAAGGTATGGGCCATGTCTGGCCTAAGCCTACCATCTTAAATATTAAAGTGGCATTTAAATTATGTAGCCCATGCTTGAAAAGTGTCCCACAGTTCACTGGGTTTCCCTGGCATTAGAACTGAAGCAGAAAAGACTGAACTTAAAACCTTGGGAAGTTTGAATTCTGCCCCATAACTGTGGTGATATATTGTGCTCCCTAATAAAGGTACTTGTCTGAGGATCGGAGAGGCAGAGCAAGTCACAGCCACCTTACCTCGCCAACTCCTCAATGGATCCTGAAAGCCTGAGTCCTCACTCGAAAGACCTCAGCCAGAAAGAGATTGTAGTTCCTGTCCCCTCACACCTTATATGCCTTTCTCTGCCCTGCCATATTACTTCCTGGAGTTAAAGGCATGTGCTTTCCAAGCAAAGGCATGAGATCTCAAGTACTGTGATTAAAGGTGTGTGCCACCACTGCCTGGCTCTGTTTCTCTTCTAGACTGAATCAATGTTATGTAGTCCAGGGTGACTTCAAACTCACAGAGATACAGACAGATCTCTGCCTCCTGAGTGCTAGGATTAAAGGTGTGTGCCACAGCTGCCCGACCTCTATGATTAATCTAGTGGCTGGCTCTGCCCTCTGATCCTTGGGTGAGGTTTATTAGGGTACACAATAAACACATAACACCATCAATGGAAATAAAGTTTTGTGTAGGTATGTGTTTTATTTTGTTTTTCAAATACGGTTTCTGTGTGTATCCCTGGTTGTCTTGGAATTTGCTCTATAGACCAGGCCAGACTTGAACTCAGAGATCTACCTGCCTCTCTGTGCTGGGATTACAAGAAAATAAAGTTTTATACTGGGTTAGTATTTATTTGAAACATGAGATGGAAAGTATAAACTTTTTTATATGCACGTTAGCCTTTTAACCCAGCCTACGCCAAGTAAGGGACTAAGGCATAATAGAAATAATTGGCTATTGTACAATAGACTGGTGCCCGAGAATTCCAATTAGTAACAAGGCAAAAACAATAAATACAACACCACAGCCATACACTACACAGAGCAACATATACGGGTCACAGTGAGTGACTTTTTGAAAGATGTGGTGGCCCTGATAATGGCCTTCATAGAAGAGAAGAAGAAGTAGAAAAAAAAAAAAAAAAACCCAAAACCTAAGTACCTAAGCCCCTGAAGCCATTAAGTGTGCAGCTCTGGAGTTTGTGGAAGTGTAAGCCAAATAAATCCTTTCTTCCCCAAGTTGCTTTGGTCATGGTGCTCATCATGTTGTGCCCAGAGTCCAGACCCCCAAAGTCCACGAGGAAACCAGATCCAATGCAAAAGCAGTCTTTAATTTCGAGTTCGAACTCGGGCTCTAGTCCCTCTGATGCAGGAGTAAAGTAGAAGAGACCCAGAGTAACAGTGTGACAGGGCATTTATAGGGGGCAAAGCAAGGACTGCATAGGAACAGACAGGAATGATGCACTTCCAAGCTGGAGGTGCTGGTCCCTGGCTATTTGGTAAGTGACAGCTGCAGTTAAGTTGTTACATCTTGCAGCAGTTACCGGGTTACCGTATTCCTTCTTTATCACTGAAAGCGCATCCAGAGCCTGCTAAGTTTAACTTGTAATTGGTTCTTTACCCTGTGGGGACACCTAGTAGGTTTGTTTGTTTTTTTAATAACTAGGGCCAAGCTCAAGGTCAGGGCCTCAAGGGTGCATCCTGCTGAGTCCGAGGCTCTTTTCTGCAGCCTGTCACAGTTGTGGGATAGCCAAGACAGGCGTCTGGGCAAGGGCCTGGGCTTCTCAATCACAGCAATAGTAACCCTGTCTGAACCGACAATATACTACTGAGAAAATATTAGTGTTTGTAAATTTGATGTTAGCCTTGAGTTCATTAAACATTTATGGGTCTGAGGTTGTGCCTCAGTTGGTACAAAGTGTTTGCCTAGAATGCAGGAAAGCCTGGGTTTAGACCCACCTGCTGCAGGGTTGTGATCACACACATCTACAATCCCATCATTCTGGAGGAAAAGGAAGGAGGCAGCAGGATCATAGTTCAAACCCATTCTCAAAACCAAAATGAGTTGAAGGAGAGCTAAGGATACATAAGAGATGCAGACTTTTTAAGAATAGAACCAAAACAACAAAGCAAAAAAACCCTCAAAGTGTGAAGAGGAGGGAATTGTGCATTTCAGAAGTTATGGAAAAAGCTAGAGATACAAAATTAAGCCGGGTGGTCGAAGCACACACCTTGAATCACTGGGAGGCAGAGGCAGGCAGATCTCCCAGTTAGAGGCCAGCATGGTCTAAGGAGTGAGTTCCAGAGAAACCAGTCTTGAAAACAAAACAAGAAAAAGATATAAAGTTAGAAGTCATTAAAGACGGTCTTTAGACTATTAAGCACCATGCTCGGGCCTCCTGCAGGGCTGAGGCCAGGGGCTTTTGTCAAGGAGGTCCTTGAGGTTGGAGCTCCCCTTAAGGTAGCCATGGCCCACGAGTGACTCCTAAACGAGCTGCCTTTGCACCTCAAGCGGGCATTGCACCCACTACACGTCACCCGCCGCCTCGCGTTCACCTTACACCGACAGGGGATGCAAAGCAGCTGCAGAGTGAAATCGCGGGCACACCCGGAGGACAGGAGGCCCTGCGAATCCCGGAGCTTAAGGAAGCAATGCTGCAGCTCTCCCGAGGGCCGGGTGGGTGGCCCTGAGAAGGGCCGTTAGGGATCGAGAAGGAGCCCGGGCAGCTCAGCCGCCGAAGCCGTAGAGCGTGCGTCCCTGGCGCTTGAGCGCGTAGACCACGTCCATGGCGGTGACGGTCTTGCGCTTGGCGTGCTCCGTGTAGGTGACGGCGTCGCGGATCACGTTCTCCAGGAAGACCTTCAGCACCCCGCGGGTCTCCTCGTAGATGAGGCCGGAGATGCGCTTGACGCCGCCGCGCCGGGCCAGGCGGCGGATGGCGGGCTTGGTGATGCCCTGGATGTTGTCGCGCAGGACTTTGCGGTGGCGCTTGGCGCCGCCCTTGCCCAGGCCCTTCCCGCCTTTGCCGCGACCAGACATGGCTACACACAGGGCGAAATCCGCCTGATGCCACGGCCGACACAGCGCTTCGCCCTTATAGGGAGCTTGCGGACCGGAGTGAAAGCAGGAAGCGCACTGGCGGGAACGGCTGGCGGCCAGGGGGCGGGGCCCTCAGCGCAATGTGAACGCTGCGCGTTGTAAATGGAAATCCCGCCTAATTTCATCAGCTCCCCACACCTAACGTTGTCCTTTAGTACTGTTTGACGTGTCGAACAACGGAAGAGTCAGGTTTGCACTCTTAGTGTTTGAGTTTTTAAAGCGCTTTGTACCATCTTCGTTTAATGTGATCCTACCGTGTCCTCCCCAAACCTGCCGTATTGTAGACTATGCAAAGGAAACATTGTAGCACCTACGTTTCTATCTGCCCGCTATTTGGGCAGAAGCATGCCTATTACCTTTAAAGACGCAAATGTAAGGACCGGATAATTAATGCCAGAAGTAGGTATGTATGTATTGTGTGTGTGTGTGTATGTGTGTGTGTACGTATGTATATGTGTGTGTATGTATGTATATGTGTATGTGTGTATGTATGTGTGTGTATTAATGTATGTATATGTGTGTATATGTGTGTATTAATGTATTATGTGTGTATTAATGTATGTGTATGTGTGTGCCATGTGTGTATTAATGTGTGTATATGTATTGTATGTGTGCATGTGTGTGTATTAATGTGTGTATATGTATATGTATGTATTGTATGTGTGTGTGTGCATGTGTGTGCATGTGTGTGTGCATGTGTGTGTATGTATGTGTGTGCATGTATGTGTGCGTATGTATGTAGACTACACAGCAGGGCGCTGGTGGCGCACGCCTGTGATCCCGGGTCTCCCAGGCAGACCCTGGCCAGTCTGGTCTTAGCCCCGGCTACAGAGAAGCCGGATCTGCAGGCGCGGCGACCAGCACTGCAGAGGCAGAGGCAGGAGGATGTCGTGAGTTCCAGGACAGACAGGGCTACACACCGAGACCCGAAAGACAACAACGCATCTCCTGTATTTAAAAGTGAAAGTCCATCTGAGTAACTACCTGGAGACAGTCATTGATAACCGCGGAGCTGAAACAGATGTAGTTTTCTCGTGTAATGGCTAATGCTAAAATCCAGATGGAAAGCTTTCAGGGAAAAAACCTAGGTGGCCCAAAAGTTTACACGTTGTTCCATATACGGCACAACACTGTCCCGGGCCATCAACCAAGGGTTGGTCTAGGAGGACTTTAGCTATCAGGAAAACATCTCACTAGTATAAACTGCACAAAATGCCACTGTCTTGTGCAGAAATGTCCAGCGCTTTAAGAGATACTGTGGATGGCTCTGAAAAGAGCCTTTGGTCTGCCTTTAAGTAGCTTTGGTGAACTGACTCATTTCCCCTTGGCCTTGTGGTGGCTCTCGGTCTTCTTGGGCAGCAGCACCGCCTGGATGTTGGGCAGGACGCCGCCCTGCGCGATGGTGACGCGGCCCAGCAGCTTGTTGAGCTCCTCGTCGTTGCGGATGGCCAGCTGCAGGTGGCGCGGGATGATGCGCGTCTTCTTGTTGTCGCGGGCCGCGTTGCCGGCCAGCTCCAGGATCTCGGCCGTCAGGTACTCCAGCACGGCCGCCAGGTAGACCGGGGCGCCGGCGCCCACCCGCTCCGAGTAGTTGCCCTTGCGGAGCAGCCGGTGCACGCGGCCCACGGGGAACTGCAGCCCGGCCCGGGAGGAGCGGGTCTTGGCCTTGGCGCGAGCCTTGCCGCCCTGCTTGCCGCGTCCGGACATGGTCGAGAGACAGGAGCCGTTAACAACCGGGTGGACCAGAACTGCCAGAGCTTGGGACTTATAGTCTTCTCTGGGCGCGAAAAAGTACCCTTGCGATTGGCTGTCTCCTTCCCTTCATTTAGACCAACGAGGAGCGTTTGTGCCGACCCGCACACTGCGATTGGGCGAGAGTCCGGGTGACATCATCGCAATAGCACCCAATCAGAAGTGTTCTTTTGTAAGCCTCATTTGAATAACGCCTTATAAAAAGGCAAGTTCGGGGCGGACCGGGCGCTGCATTTCCCGTGGTGACTGTGTCGAGATGCCTGAGCCAGTGAAGTCTGCGCCCGCCCCGAAGAAGGGCTCCAAGAAGGCGGTGACCAAGGCGCAGAAGAAGGACGGCAAGAAGCGCAAGCGCAGCCGCAAGGAGAGCTACTCGGTGTACGTGTACAAGGTGCTGAAGCAGGTGCACCCCGACACGGGCATCTCCTCCAAGGCCATGGGCATCATGAACTCGTTCGTCAACGACATCTTCGAGCGCATCGCGGGCGAGGCGTCGCGCCTGGCGCACTACAACAAGCGCTCGACCATCACGTCGCGGGAGATCCAGACGGCCGTGCGCCTGCTGCTGCCCGGGGAGCTGGCCAAGCACGCCGTGTCCGAGGGCACCAAGGCCGTCACCAAGTACACCAGCTCCAAGTGAGCGGGCGGACCTCACTCTGACCCAAAGGCTCTTTTCAGAGCCACCCACACTTTCAGCGGAAAAGGCTGCTAACACGTGGCGTCTCCTGTAGTCGGTTTGGGAACCTGGACGTGAGGTAAACTTTTAAGTGTTCTTTAGATGTCCCGTGAACCCCTGCCCAGGTTTCTACGGTGCTGGTGTCTCCAAGGGTCCTGCCGCGACGCTCCGCCTGGTCCACCTCTCCAGACGAGGAGAATATGAGGACTCGTTGGAAGCAGCAGCTAAGTCCCTGGTCTTCCGTCTCATGACTGGACCAAGGGCATGCTGTTGGCAGGCAAGCCTTTGCTGGGGAGGGGCACCAAAGTTACCACGCAGGCACAAAGTGCACTTGAAGGGCCAGTCGGGACTCCTGCCCAGGGCGGGCCTTTGAGCTTCGAGCCTTGTCTACCGGGATTTATTAGCCGTGTGTCCGGTTTAATTTGTTCTAGGTCTCGACCAGGGAATACTATGGGCGAGTGGCCCCCTGGGTCGATGTCTGTATTTCCAGGATAAGAGAAGATGCTTGGTATAGGCTCACAACTATCTTAATCTAGAAAGATTCATCGAGATGCTTTTTCACTTGTTACCTGGCAAGATGCAGGTGTAAGAACTGAAAAAAATGGACCTTGCCACCTAGGTTGGCTTGAGAGGAGACTAGCTTTAAGCCCTAGCGTTATTACCCACTGGGTAATCCTCGGTGGAATAAATTCACTGTTAGCACCTCACACACCTGCAGAGTAGAAGGCATCACCGGTTTTATTTTGTTTTGTTTCCCAAAACGACCAATAAAGCACATATTTTAATGTTCTTGCCACCAAAGACGCCCCTGTCTCCTAGACCATTTTCTATGTAGTTAAAATTGCTTCCAATATCTACTTTCCCCTAATGAGTCTTGTACAATATTAGAGGGATCAGCCTTAATATTACACATCCCAGGGGCTCAGGAGAGAAACTACGAATGGCGAGGACTATTTTTGGGGAAATAGGATCTCAGCACACGAGCTATTTAGTCCATTCACTTTAATTCCTCCCTCAGTCTCTAGCTTTACAGTTATACTCCCAAACAATCACGATCCTCCCCTCCAGCCAGGTCCCCAGGCCTGAACTCCTGCAAGGTCATAAAGGCAGGTATGAGTTTCCCCAGGCAGTGAGTGTCAGGAGTGGGGAAGGGAGGTCAGATGAGAGCTGATAAATCAGTTAGTGTATCAAAAAAGGGAATTTATGTGCTCATCTATTCCTAGGAGTGGTTAGGTAAGAAATTAGGGGTCCATGAAGTTAGTAAGGCTGTAAGAAAGGAAAGTCCGATCTAAATTGTGTAAAAATTGTGTCCACCTGACCTAGGCAGTGTCTCCTTGGGGAATTTGCCTTGAATCAGAAGACTTACAATGTGGTGGTTTGGACTGTTATTTCTGTTAGTTCTAGAATGTGTCTAAGGGAGATAGCTGATTCAGTGCTGAAAGGGGAGAAACGGATGAGGTGGGGGGAAGGAAGCCTTTCCTGAGTTCTCCAAATACCTTGAATATCCAGAGAGTGATCAGTCCACACTGTTAGCAATTCTAGGGAAAAATCAATTGGGAAAACTATGAAGGCACACATGATCTTCATAACAGAAGGCAGCTGATCTATAACAAGCCAAGTAACACCAAAAGCTCTTTGGAATTTGGCTTCCTCTGAAGGAATTCCTTGATCCCTTCAGGTAGTAGTGACTTTGCCATAACCAGCTGAGTTCTTACAATATTTTCCTGTGGCGCATAGCAAATAAGCTTGGTAGGATATAAATGGAAGATCATGAGTAAGTCTTTCTGACCATTATTCTCAGTCATTGCTGGTGGCCTGTAAGTTGACAAAATTTTGAAAGAAAATTTAGTAATATCTGTTGGAGTTAGGTATGTATGTATCCTTCATACCCTGAAATTCTCTTAGAAATGTACAGTTTTTGAAAAGATGTAGCAGGGTAGTGGTGGCGCATGCCTTTAATCCCAGCAATGGGGAGGCAGAAGCAGGTAAATCTCTGTGATTTGAGACCAGCCTGGTCTATAGAGTGTTTCAGGACACGTTACTATTCCATTATGTGTCAATCCAAAACTTGGTGACATAAAACCAGCATGTATCATAATCCCGGATTAGTTTGTGTCATAATCCCAGATTCTGAGGTCAGTGATTAGGACAGAACACAACTAGAATCTGTGAGATTTGCAGACTCAGCTGGAAAGTGGCTTGAGTTCACATCACACCTGTCCACACATACCTGACAACTGATGTTGCCAGGGTGCTGGGACTCTCAGACCACCCACCACTATGGTGACCTCCTACAGAGAGTCAGCGTTGCCATGTGATAGCTCAAGTTAGGAGTCCTCCAGGACATCCAGTGTGAAGCTGTGAGCTTTCATTTCCGAAGAGAAGAAAAAGTCATATTAGGTCCTGCACTGCCTTTGAGAGGATGCTTCAGTAGAAGGGCACAGGCAAGCAAGGATTTCACTGCCCCACAGGACCCCCAGAAAGTCTGACAAAACGTTCACCTGAGCTGGGTGGGCCTCTGGATCTTTCCCTGTGGCAGAACTGTCTTTGGCACTTCAGGACTTTAGCCTCTGACCTTGCAAAGTCGATTTTATGCTCCTGAGGCAAAACATCCATGTATTGTCCACACGTCCCTCCAGAGGGCAGTAGAGTTTCACTGAAAATGTCTCCCAGTATTCACCACCAACACACACACACACACACACACACACACACACACACACACACACACACACCACAGTCCCACCCAACACACACTTTCACAAGCAGCGCCTGTTCTCAGTCCTCAGAAATGTGAGCTTACATGTCCAAGCAGGCCTATGGTCAGAGATCAATACTGCAGGAAGTCTCAATTGCTAGAACCCATGCTTTGGTGTAGGTGTGGAAGGACAGATTCCTGGTGTCTCTTTATTCCTGGGAAAGAATACATGTGTGCCAATTTCCCCCTATGTTTAGAAAGAATCATCACGTTATGTATCCTAGGACTGGATAACAGGATCTGAGTAGTGATAAATGTCTAAGGAGAAGGCAATCCACCTTGAGAAAGAGATGCGCTCTCCTCCCAGACTCTGCTGTAAGGAGCATGTGGACCAGCAGTTGGTGGTCAGGCCCCTGTGTCCAGTCACAGCTGCAGGGTTCTTGCGCTGTTTCTCAGATTTCAGTTAGGTAAAGCCCCTGCAACTGAACAACATAAAATCATAAACTTACTCAAAACATGAGCCGTCTCTGACTTTGCCGCAGCCTGCTGCAGGACTGCATAGTTCCCTAGTGGGAACTCTGTAGATGGCAGCATCCTGGTACAATGTCAAAGGGTGGACCTGGCCCACAGGTCTTTTTCCCCCGTGTGTGTTTCCATACTGGTTCTCATCGACATCTCCATCCATTCCTCAAACATTCATCTGACCTTCCAGACTTTCTCACTGGGTTCTGCACCTGTTTCCCTTTATCTGGGCTTGGGCACCCGGTCTGCGTCCCATTCCCACACTGCCTCAAAGTCTGTCTTCCTTCTGAAACCTCTCCCTCCTAATCCAGACAGCTTGTTCTAAGAAGGCCAGTACTGTGTCTTGTCTTTCCATGAGTGGCACGCAGGAGGAGCTGAAAACCCAAAAGTATAAGCTTTTGTCTAGTCTGCTTTGATCGCCCAGGAACCTAGGACCGCTTACGCAAAGTTTGGTTGAACCCGTCATTCGGTTCTTTATTCCCAGTTTCCTGTGACTCTTGCCTTCACCCAAGTCACATCCACGCCCAGAACCCATCTCGGCCCAAAGCTGGCAAGGTCTCCCTGGAGATGAGTTTCAACCACGGCTGTGTCAAAGGTGGAACTGTGGCCCTGCACTTTTCTAAGTTTGATTAACAACTCCCCAGGGACAAGAAAGGTTCCTCAGTCACCGAAGCCCGGCCCCGACCCCGGCCGCCACTCTTGGGCACCTTCCTGGAAGTCCACTCTTGGCTGTAGAAGACTCTGCCCTGGCAGAGGCCAAGCCTCTCCAAGACACTGACAAGCATCTGTGGTTAAAGTGAAGGTTTAGGTTTCGTTTGGTTTGTGGAGCACACAGTCCCAGCAAGGGTGTGGCCTGAGGGCACCTGTTTCTGCAAAAGAGACAGAGCCTCTGAACCGGCCCTTCCTCTGGGTCAGGCCGGTCCTGGAGACCGCAGGACACGCTCTGCTGGGCCCAGAGCCCTGCCGAGGGCCCAGGCGCCCGATCCACCGGTGTGGGTCACCTATCTATCCCGCAGCACCAAGGATATTCATTGATTTGGAAAATGGATTGAACTGGGGTGTCCCCTTCTGGCTGGTTATGTCCAAGGAAGGCTACAGAGCTTTTCCCGAGTCTAAAACCCACCCGCCTTTTCCCCCTAAGGACCTTTTCCTTTGTCTCCAGCAGGGTTTATCAGTTGCCTTGAAGGAAATCGAAGACTATCTCAGTTTTGTCGTGGTTTGCTGAGGTGGAGGCGCTAGATGGAGCGCGTTAGCCACTAGAGGTGGCGAGGTGCTCCGAGCTTGCCCCCGTGACCTGGGAGGCCAGGCCACCCCTAAATCCAGGAAATCGAATGTCTGCCCAAGCCACTGTCGCTAGACCGGCGTCTACAGCACCCCAGTATCTTGGAGCAAAGCCGTTCAAACGCTGAGGAACATGCTGGAATCCGGACTTCAGCCGAAGCTCCATTCACCATCTGGCCTCTCCGAGTCCCGACTTCAACTGAAGCGCCGCAAGCTTCGCCGTGGCCCCCGACTAGTGCCAATTCAGAACAGTATCCAATAACCCTAGAAAGTACGATTGCGTCTTTCCCCGCTATATACAGTTAATCCAGTGAAGGGATATGGGTCCCTCCGAGGAAGGATGGAAGAAAGGCTAACAGCAAAACCTCCATTAGGTATTTTAGCAAGAGCCCGTCGGGGGACCTGGCCTTTTCTTCATCCGGGGAATTCTGGGTCTGCAAACTGCGGAGAACCAGAGCTTATTTCTGTAAAGACAAAGAGTGCCAAGGTTCAGCTAGTCCCCTTAGAATATTAAAAACTCAGGCAAACCAATAATGGTGGAAACCTAAGAGGACTGTGTTTGAAAACCATGCACAGACGACTGTCTGTGGAGAGACGGAAAGACGGAGCCACTATGTCCAGAGCTTGGGAGCTGCAGATGAGCTGAATCGGAAGGGAGGCCAGTCGGAGCTACCAGGGCTTGTTACAAAATACGTTAAAAAAAAAAGAAAACCTCAAAATGGCACTCTTATCAATTGAGTATGTAATTATACTTCAAAATTGCTAAGGGGAAAACAAACACACAGTAACCACTACTAGTTGCTGTAGGGTTCAAACCCACAGAGGCATCTGCGGAACAGATCCACAAGTCTAACGCCCTAACCACTCTACCATCCCAGGGCCTCCACACACTGTGTGGGAAGATAGCTCTCTATTAGAATCCGTACACCTGTGCTGAATCGACTCTTGGAACAGCATGATCATGACTGCGAATTTTTTCTTCCTGCTGTAAGGAATTACTCTTCATGATCACCTCTAACGTTCTAGAGAAATCTTTATTCTTTTCCTTGATTTGCAAAGAAAAGCTACTGGTCGTGGGGGGAGGGTCAGGGAGCCTCCTGCTCCACGGGTCTGTGATTACAGGAGTGTACCACCACACACTGTTCACCAGGGTTGACCTCAGAGTCACAGATTCCCCCTGCCTTTGCCACGTTAATGTTGGCACAAGAGTGCGCCAGCAGGCCCTGATCAAACCCAGGGCTTAAGCAAGCCAGGCAAGGAGTACGTTGGGTGGTCTAAACTTGGAGGTTTTTCTGTCTCCAGGTGCTGTGATTACAGATGTGCCACTATAAACAGGCTGTCTTCTGTCTGTCTGTCTGTCTGTCTTATGATGCATCTGCTTTATGTTGAGGACAAGTAGCTTTCATCTTAAATATCTGGATATTCAAATTTGGAAGAATCTTCTTTGAAGATTCCTCACCCAAGAAACTGAACTCAAGGCATCCCGTCTGTTAACGTGATTTAGATCATGTCATGCCAATATCAGGTCAGTGTTAAGAGGGCAAGGGTATTCTACATGTGACAGTGACTACGCTGTAGGGTCTGGAAGGCAGAGACGGAGACGGATGAAATCAGCATGTTCCCCTCATGTCTCACTAACTGAAGGGACACATAATAAAGCCAGAGTTTCAGGGGAGGACGTTTATAACGTACGGTATTATGTAAAGCCGTAGCTTGTGGAGTCTTATGGCTGACTTGGTTAAAGTACCTTTCTGGTAGTGGAGGACCCTGGGTCTGGGTACCAGCAAAGGCATTTTCCTTTCTCTGCAGGTTTGGGGTTTCATTTTAGGCAAATTCTTGTCACTGGAGGCTACTGAGATTTGTGCCTAATGGAACAGCTTGACCTTCAGTCTCCATGACTGAGTCATGCTGGGTTCTAGGTGGTACTGGGGGTGGAGCTTCTTGACTATTAAGCAAGTCTTCTACCAACTGAGCTCTTGTAGCCCAGGCTGTCCTTAAACTCACAGCCCTCATCCTATCCCAGCCTCTCAAAAGCTGGCATTACAGGCCTGAGCCACCATGCCTGGTTTGTAATAACATCTCATTTGAGCTCCCAGACTCCAAATTACTAGCCCTTCTTCCAAAATCGATATTAGGTACCCCCTTCCCTTCTTCCAAAATCTATATCAGGTACCCCCTGCTGGGAAGCCCCCTAACATCTCCCCAGTTGGCTGAAAATATAATCCTTGGAATATCGTGGAAGATGTTCCTCTTCCTAGCCTCCACCTGCCATTCTAACTTTGTCTATCCCTTCCCAAAGCCTAACCACTTTGCTGGAAGTTTACTACCTGTTTTCAAAAGCCTACCTAGCCAAGGTTTTCTGAGGCTGCTGCACGTGAAACTCTCCGTGCCATCCAGTGCCCTCACTCACTCAGCAGATGTCTTGAATACTTTCTAGGCACCTGCAATGAATGCATCGCGCTAAGTATCTGATGCCTATTGCCGCGGGGATGTGTCTTCTGGTGCTGTGGCACAGGGCCTGGCACTGGCTCAGGCCTACTGGCTAATCCTTCTTCCCAGGGAAAGTTATCCTCAGAGACCCAAGTTTGTTTTTGTTGCTATGAGAAAAACCATGACCCAAAGTGACTAGGGGGAAAAAAGGATTTGTTCTCATCTTCTGGGTTACAGCCCATGACTGAGGGAAGTCAGATCTGCAGGTAGGGCCTGCAGGCAGGAACTAAAGCAAAGACCACAGAGCAATTCTGTTTTCTGACTTGCTTCAGTTCCTCCTACTCAGCCAGCTTTCATATACAGACTAGGGCCGCCTTTTTCATGTGGTTGCAGTTTGAGTCAAGTTGATAAAAACTAACCAGTAAGCGGCGGCTGCAGCCCATTTTCTCAGCCCACCGTCAAACTATATCCCTGCTGTGTGAATGCACATGACCTAACTGACAGCTTGATTTCTTCATGGATGTAGTTACCTTTCTTCTCTGAATGGTTTTACTTCCTACAGGACTTGGACCTTTTTGTTTGTTTGTTTTTAATGTGTAAGGGTGTTTTGCCTGAGTGTATGTCTAGGGTCCTTCATTCATCAAAAGCATTGGGACTAGACCTATCATATGTCAGGCTCAGCACCAAGGATCCAACAATTAAAAGATAAGAATGACCCAGAGCCTCACTTCAAGAAATAAATTATGGCCTTCAGTGATACGAAGATGACAGCAAAGGTAAGGGTGAGGGTGATGGAGCTTACTGGGACCCCAGGATTTGGAACTGTTAGGGAGGAGCATTCCAGAACATGAAGAACCAACCTTCCGATGTCCAGGTCCAGCAGAAATGAAGGAAAGTCAAGGTGCCCATAACAAGGGCTGTGAAGCACAGATGGGTAGTAAATCAGGCAGGAAATTTCAGCTAAAGTATGACAGGGAAAGTTCAAGAAAGCAGGCTGAGGGGTTGCTAGGATACCTAAGGACCAGCACAAAAGTGGTGATAGATAGCACGGGATACGCTTAAGACAACGGTGAGTTGAGTTAGAAAGAAGTCAAGGAAGACTTTAGAAACAAATGCAAAACCTACACTTCCCACTGGCCCGTACAGGGATCGAACCCGCGACCTTGGCGTTATTAGCACCACGCTCTAACCAACTGAGCTAACCGGCCAGAACGCAACAAATCTTCATCCTTCTTACCTATAAAAGGTCTTAAACAGCATCCTTTTTCTTGGCGTTTAGGTTTCAAAATAGGTAATCATACTGATTCATTTTGTTCCAGGTTTGGCCTCAAGGAGCGCTGCGTCATCCGAAGAAACGTTTTGGGATTCTTTATTTTTATTTTCCCTTAAATCAGATGAACCGAGCCCGCTAACGGGCTTTCTTTCTTGTGCTCCGCGGCGTCTACAGATGCTGCTCATACCCGCAACCACACACTCGCAGATGCAGCTCTGACGAGCGATGGATGAGACGAGATTCCCTCTGGCTTCACCAAAGGTCAACGGAGGTCTTTCCTTCAATCCATATTTTCTATGCAACCATTTTAAGACAAAGTTCTTCTTTGGTTGTGACTGCTATTTCTGATTTTTTTTTTTTTTTTAAATCTCCAAGCTAATTTCCAGGGTTGCTGAGCCTTACTAATGTGTGCGATCGTATTCAAATAATACATAACTACACTCCTCCCCAGTTCTGGCTCCGTGGCTTAGCTGGTTAAAGCGCCTGTCTAGTAAACAGGAGATCCTGGGTTCAAATCCCAGCGGGGCCTTTTTGCTTTGTATCTTTGTTAACCTGACCTGTTGTTCTCATCAATTGAATTGCAATGTATTTCTTCACATCCTATGGGATGAAGCACATACAGCCTTTTAAACTTTGCTGAAAAAGTGAACGACTACCTTGCATTGGAAGGTGGAGATGGGAAATGGAGTAATTCGGGAAAAGCTTTCCAGTAACTCCTGAGGACAGGTCAGACTGATTTTGAGATCATGAGATTTGGAAAGCATAGTCAGTCTAGACTAGCTGATGTTTGCTCTTTTTCACTACACACTGTTTGAGAAGTCATGATAACTTATGAACTTTAAACACATTGGGAATGAATTTGCATGCCTGCAGTTCTAGCATTTGGGACGAGGAAGCGAAAGGATCAGGAGTTCAAGACCAGCTTCTGATAAACGTAGCAAGGTCCTGCGTTTTTTAAAAGGTGGTTAGTAACAAAACATAAGTATTTAACAACTGACAACTGATTATAGGTAACTTAAAAATAAAATCATTTTGAGCTTGATGTCTTTAAGTCTTTTCAGGCAGATTTTACATAGAATAACTCCAACTCTGAAAAATTAAGACATTCGTGTTTTATTTTCTGTTTCTTTTCCTACTTTTTATATTCTAAGATATATTTTCAGATTCTGTTAGCCTCTCTAAAAGCCCAATCTCCCTTCGTTCATAAGGTTCACTGCATTCTACGAGCAGAAAACTGAATTTCATGAAGCTTCCTCTCCTGACTTCCTCTAATGACCTAATGACTGGGTAGCTCTTTTTTGGGGGGTATGGGGGGTGAACATGAAAGATTAAGCAGTGTGCCAGAAGACTGACAGTGTCAAGGATGTCCCTTAGGTTGGGGACATACTTCAGTGACAGAAAGCTTGCTTGGCTTGCTCAAAGTCCTGTGTTAGATTGCCATTACTACAAAATTAAAGTAACTAAAATAAACGTGAAGATAGCCACCCTACAGAACACGGCTCCCAAACACCGCTACTCTCCAGACAGGCTGCAGCCCACTGTCCTTGTGGTCCACTTTAGTGTTTCCTTTTAAGTCTAACACAGAGGCCCAGTCCACAGTTCCACATAAGGAGCTCAGAATCTTAGAAGTGCCCATCAAACAGATAGTTAAGTTTTAGGCTGCCTGGGCCCACACCTTAGTGGTGATGACACACACAAAAACACCTCCTCCATCTTGACACTTCCAGCTCGGACCCTCCACTGTGAGGTGTCTGTCTGCAGTCAACGGTTCCTGAGACACTAGGACTTTGTTCAACTACTGTGCTGACCTTTGCTGCCCATCAGCAGCTGCTCATCCCAGCTATTCATCTTCAGATGGAGTTTCAACCTAGTCCCAGACATGTGTATGTCACAAGCTAAACTCACTGTGCTGGTTGGAATGAGAACGACCTCCAGAGACTCATGTATTAGATGTTTGGTTCCCAGTGGGTAGACTGTTTAGGAAAGAGAAGGAGGTGTGTCACTGGAGGTGGGCTTGGAGGCCTCAAATGCCCAAGGCACTCTCTCTCTCTTCCCCCCCTTCACACTCCCTTCCCTCCCCTCCCCCCCCCCAGTGGATCCGGATGTAAGCTCTTATCTACTGCTCCAGCACCATGCCTGCCTGCCTACCTGCTGCCAATGCCTCACACCATGAGGATCACCGACTAACCCTCTGAAAATGTAAGCAAGCTCCTAGTTAAATGCTTTCTTCTATAAGCTGCCTTGGTCATGTGTCTCTTCACAGCAACAGAACAATAACAAAGACATTCCCCAAAAAACAATCCTCTCTAAAGTTGAGTGAGATCCAACTCCACTCACCTATTAGCTCCCTTCAGATCATTACAAGTCCCGCTGATTTCACCAGCACCACACGTGGAGTATTTGCTCCCCCTGATCTTACTGATCTCTATCTGAGCCCCTAAGGATCTCTTTGCCTCTGTCTTACAACCACCTCTGCTTGTTTTCTCTGTTTCCAAGACTGGGAGTCCAAGCCAGACATGTGATGGGCGCTCACTTGTAACCCCGGTGCTAAGGAGGAGTATTTATTCTAAATTCTTAGCCAGTCTGGGCTATGGGGTGAGACTGTATCAAATAATGCGGGTTGGGGATTTAGCTCAGTGGTAGAGCGTTCGCCTAGCAAGCCTAAGACCTGGGGTTCAATTCTCAGCTAAAAAAAAAAGGATCAAATAATACATTTCCAAGTCTTCACTCTTTTCTTTCTGTAACACATGCTGGCCTGGAGCTCACTAGGTAGCCCAGGGTAACTTTGAACTTCTGACAATTTCCCTGCCACCACCTCAGGAGTGCTGGAATTATAGGCGTGTGCCACCATGAATGCTTTTCTTCAGCTTTGAAGGTAAATCTCTGCCTCTGTTTTTCTGTCTGTCTGTCCTTCCCTAACTTCCTTCTTCCTTTCTTTCCTCTACTTTTTTTTGTTTTTTTTATTTAAATATTTTTATTTATTAAATTTTTTTTCATTTTACATATCAACCACAGTTCTCCCTCCCTCCCCTTCTCCCACCTCCTCACCTCCCTCCCACTCTACCCCCATCCACTCCTCAGAGTGGGTAAGGCCTCCCATGGTAGTCAACAAAGTCTGGCATACCAAGTTGAAGGAGAGCCTAGCCCCTCCCCATTGTATCAAGGCTGAGCAAGGTATCCCACCACAGGGAATGAGTTCCAAAAAGCCTTGCCTAGCAAGCTCAAGGCCCAGGGTTTGATCCTCAGCTCCAAAAGAAATCAGAAGCGAACTTCTGCCCTCCGGGGTTCTCCCATTGTGCTGTAAGCCTGTATTTAAGACTTCCTCTCTCCTTCAATAAACAGCATTCGGCATTCAAAAAGGAAGAGAAGAAGAAGAAGAAGAAGAAGAAGAAGAAGAAGAAGAAGAAGAAGAAGAAGAAGAAGAAGAAGAAGGAAGAAGAAGGAAGAAGGAGGAGAAGGAGGAGGAAGAAGAAAGAGAAAGAAGGAGAAGAATTGGGGATCAAGACCATGATGGGGAAACCCACAGAGACAGCTGACCAGTGCTAGTTGGAGCTCTTTCTTCTACTTATCTTTGGAGGCAGGGTCTCATTCTGTATCCTAGGCTGGCCTGGAACTCACAGCAGCCTTCCTGTTTTGGTCTGCCGAGGGCGGGGATTCCAGATGGACACCACTGTTGTGGGATTCTGATCCAAGAGGCAGAACACAGAGGCTTCTTCAGGAAAACAGCTTTCATGTGCATGCATAGGTCAACTATTGTTCGTAAATAAATCTCATAGTGAATACAGAAAAACAGTGCTTTTTATGTGCTTTTTGCATCTGTGTCTCCCAAATATGGTAAATTACTGTTTGGCTTAAAACCTTAACATAGGAGTCTAAAGGCAGGGCTGCTTGGAGCAAGTAGCAAGATCTCACATAAGCGTTTTGGCCAAGACTAAACCACATGCAGCCTCCTCGTCCTTCCTTCAAGGTCTCTGAAAAGACTTACTAAGTGAAGAGGGGTTGTAAGAAAGGTGTGGTCAAGGACACTGCTCGAACTGTGTAGCTATTTACTGAATTCTTCCCAGGTACTTTCCATGAGAAGAATTCTCCCAGAGTCCAGAGGAAGACTCAACAAGCAGCTGGGATCTATTCTGAGGGATATCGAATGAATCTATGTACACTGAGCTCTTTCAATCCATTCACTTTATTCTTCTAAGTCAATTCCATTTACACAGCTTCTTTTCTGTTCTCATACTTAGCTCCTCTCCTTTCTTCCGCTGTTCTCTCATTGTTCTTAGTTCTTCCCCAAGTCTCTGAGGTTTCCAGTTTATATACACACACAATCAGCAATTCTCTGGCCAAAGCAAGGTCACAAGGCTTGAATTCTTTCAGGGTCATAGAGAAAGGTGATAAAGCAGTAAATATCAGCTTTCATTTACAACCCAAAAGGGGAGTGACTGATGGAGACAGGGAATTAAGGATTTAAGGTTAGTGAGGTTATCTTCTCTTCTCTGTAGGTGAGATGAGCTCAGGGCACACTAATGCTTATCTATCGGCCATCTGTCCTTGGATGTTTGAAAGTATTTCAGATGAAATACTTGTGTCCTGAGAATGGCCCTGGCCAGACGTTTGCTAATGAAGAATAAACACAGCTGGGGAATGTTATCCAAATACCCTAGTTATAAAGAGGAAGTTGTGCCCAGTAAATGATCAGTCACACTATTAGAAGTTCTTGGGAAAAGAATCCAATGGGAAAGCTACACCAGCATACAGGAAGTTCAACACAGGAGAATATTTCCTATCTCTGTGGCTTGCAGCAGCTATTTCTGATTTTCTTTCTCTGCGGCTTAGAGGCCCCAATCACGCCACCACACCTGGGTTCTCGGGGTGCTCCCTGAAGCAAAATGTAATTGACTCCTTCTTTTGCTTTATTTTGTAATCCAGCCCAACAATCTCTGGATTTGTTGACTGGCTTGTCCCATGTGCACTTGATGAAATTATTCGTGTGATCCTTATATCATTTCTTGTCTACTGGTCTTTTTTGCCCTTTGTTCCTCGTTGAATTTTACTTGTTCTTTTGTTCCTTCTGCCTTCTTTTGAATTAATGTTTTTCATTTTAACCTAAGTGTTTCCTCTGCATCCACTTTTGTAAAGACTTATTTTGCTTTTAATTGTGTGTATAGGGTGGGTGGTATATGCACAAATATGAGCATGGTTATCAGTGGCGGCCAGAAGAGGGCACTAGATCCCCAAAGCTGGAGATATAAAAGTTGCAAGCTCCCAGACATTGGTACCAGGAACTGAAATCAGGTCCTCTGCAAGAACAGTGTGTGGTCTTAACCACTGAGCCATTTCTGCAGGCCCTGCATCTACTTTAAAATAAAAAAAAAAAAAAACAAGGAAGTTCTTAATAGGTTTTTGCTGTGGAATAATCCTTCTAAAGACTGTGTGAATGTCTGTTGTTTTAATAAACAAGCTGACTGGCCAATAGCTGAGCAGGATAAAAGGAGGCAGGGAAGCCAAACTGAGAATGCTGGAATGAGGAAGGGCGGAGTCAAGAGTCACCACCCAGACGGAGAATGAGTCAGACACACAAAATAGGATGGAGGGAAAAGCCCTGAGCCTCGGGGCAGCACATAGAGTAATAGAAATGAGTTCAGTTGTAAGAGCTCATTAGTACCAAGGCCGAGCACTTATAAATCATATTAAGTCTCTGAGTGATTATTTGAGAGCGGCTGCAGGACAGAAAAACTCCACCTACAGGTTTTCTGCTCCCCACACCCCTCCCCCATAAGTTTCTCTGCCTAAGAAGTAAGTCAGATCAAGCCAGCTTGAAATACTATAACAGCAAGTTTATTGAGAACAAAGCAACTTCTGAGCAGGTTCACTGGCCTCAGAGAACATAGCCAGAGAAGTCACGAACCCAAGCCACGGCAGGAAAGTTTTATAGAGTGTAGGCGAGGTGTGAAAGTTTTATAGGTTGTAGGTGAAGGATAACTATGTGTCCACCACAAGCTGGGTTTGTACCCAAGTATGGTCAAAAGCTGAGCACTTAGGCGGGGACCTGGGCGGCTGGCAGCTTCAGGGAAGAAAGCTGCAGAAGCCACCAAGAATGTGGAACTGGGATTTTTGGCGCCTTTCCTTGGTCTGGGGACTCTGTACGCTGTGGGTTTTGGAGAGGGAGAAGAATGGGGCTGCCTCCTCACTTTCAGATTAAAAGATATCATCCCCTCTTTAGATGTCCTTTCTTTACTAATCCAGTCCACCCCCATCTATTCTTTCTGTGTCTGCTTCACACTGTTGGTTCCTCCTGTTGGAGTCATTTGCTGTGACACATTCCTTTCCTGACAAGTCTGAAACCAGCAAACTTTTCCCTTTAAAGACGCAGATCTGGTATTGTTTGTCCCTGGGACAACGGGCTATTTCCCGGTTTTCTGACGGCCATGGGCAAGCCGCTCTGAACAGTACACACGTTAATGGACACATTTGGTGAAGGCATGTCTGCCAGTGACAGTTCATCACACACCCTCCCTCCATATCATTTCTTTTTGTCAATGGAAAAAATGTAAGGAGTTTCACAAGATTAAAACAGAAAGTTTTCAGGGGTCGGGGTTGTATGCCTTTAATCCCAGCACTGGGGAGACAGAGGCAGGAGGATCTCTGTGAGTTCGAGGCCAGCCTGGTCTACAGAGATAGTTCCAAGACAGCCAGGGCTGTTATACAGAGAAACCCTGTCTTGAAAAACTAAGAACAACAACAAACTCCCCGCCCCCACCCAAAAAATCAAGTTTTTCTGTGAAGAAAAGAAAAATTCAAAATTTCATTATGAGGACATCGAGAAACAATTCTGTAATCAAAGGTAGCAAGAGACCCACCACATGGTTTTTGTGGAGTACTAGTTGTCAATTTTGCCTAGTACCAGGAAGGTTCCTTGTTTGAAACTGCCTCAGCCTCCCAAGTGCCGAGATCATAGTTATCACCACCACTCATGGTGGCTTTACCATTATTCTGGTGACCATCTCCAAACCTGCTTCCAGTCAGCTAGGAAAGCCTCTGGCCCTGAATGCGAGGATGTGTCCGGCAGAGCCTCTGCAACCCAGGCGACCCAAGCCATCTTGCCCCAAGTGAAAAAGGGCAGACCATTTCTAGAACCAAATTAAAATGTATGGTGTTTGCAGGACTTCTAAGAAACAAGAAGTGGAGAGGACTGGCGCCTTGATGAGTGTTTATCACTAAGGCACAAACCTTAGCAGCTGTTTCCACTTTGCTAACCCACACGCAGGAAAGTGGAGTTCACTGTTTTCTCCCAGTATGGAACACAATTCACATTGCTGCCCTAAGAAACCACAGGGATGGCAGAGACAAGGTCCAGGATGTAAAGCTATGTTAGGCATTTTCTGCCAAAATTATTGCCGCCCACACACACACACACACACAAAAGAAAACGCTCTTGATCCCGACAGAGTAAATTCTTTTGTACCTATTAAAGATAGCTTAATTTATCTTCTTGGAGGTTGAATCACACCAGACCTTAGATTCAAGATATTCTGGCAAAACCGAGTGTGATGGCACATGCGTGTAGCCGGACTCTTTTCTGATATAGATATGGTAGGATAAAAGGGTAGATTATTAAATCTACTTTTAAAGAGCAACTTGTTTAAAACGTTTTACATTGCTATGGATTTTAGTCTATTGATACAAGTTTAAATTTAATTTTGTTATACTGTATATATATTTCTATTCTTGTTTAAAGTGTTGTGTTTATGTAACTCATTTAGATTGAAATGAATAATTAAAAAAGATTAATAATTAGTCTTCTATGATAGTCAAACTTGTAACATGTTAGTTAAGTTTTCTAGGTATACATAGATATATTTCAGATAAACAGATAATCTTCAAACACTTCAAAGACCTACAGAATATGGCATTTAAAATATTTTTAAAAATTTAAACTTTCTGGATAGTGAGACATGTCTGCTCCTGGCAACATCGATTTACTTCAGAGAAGAAGATGGGCATCAAAGACACTCCATATTAATTACAAACTGTTTGTTCTATGCCAGAGGCTTATTGCTAGCCAGCTCCTACATCCCAAATTAACCCATTTCTATTCATCTATATTTTGCCACGTGGCCGTGGCATTACCAGTCTACAGACGTCTTGTTCCTTGGGCAGCGGGATGGTGTCTGCCCAGTTCCTCCTTCCTTCTCCCTGTCTCTCTCTTGGATTTCCCACCTGGCTATAACCTGTCATGCCATCAGCCAGAGCAGCTTCTTTATTAATCAATGGTAGCAACATATATTCACAGCATACAGAAAGACCATCCCCTAGCACATGCCTTTAATCTCAGCACTGGGGAGGCAAGAGGCAGGTGGATTTCTGTGAGTTTGAAGCCAGCCTGGTCTACAGGACAGCCAGAGCTACATAACAAAGTAGACCTTGTCTCAAAAAGAAAAAGAGAAAAAAAGATTCTGGTGAAATAGAGGTATAAAAATCAGCAAAAACAAGTTGATGGGGGTTTTGTTGTTGTTGTTTTTTTTTCTTTTTTGAGACAAGATGGCAGTAGTCCTAGCTGGTCTAGAACTCTCCATGTAGACCAGGTTAGGCTCAAACTCAAAGAGATTCTGCCTCTGCTGCCAACAACGCAATGGAATTAAAGACAAGGGCCACCACACCAGCCACCCAAGAGTTTACATTTTTAAATCTATTCTACATTCTGCAACCATCACTAAATACAATAGCCTTGGATGGCCTGGAATAGCTGGGCTTGTGACTCACCCTTGTAAAAATCAGTGCTTGGATGCAGAGGCAGGAGAATCACACAAATTCCAGGCAAGCCTGACCTACAGAATGAGATTCTGTCTCTTCTCCCTAGAGTCTGGTGTGTACTGTATAGTCTATAGCTGCTCTGTTCCATAACACCCTTTCTATGTGCCTGGCCAGCCTGACCACAAGTCACAGGACACTGTGTCTTGATGTTCGTTGTTCCTGGAGCTGGGGCCCTGCAGTGGCCTCTTTCTTACCACTGGGCATCACACTTCCAGTCTTGTATTTCTCTGAAAAACCTCTGTGCTTTGCCTAGTTTTCTCTTGGTGCACTTAGATTTTTTTAGAATTCCCTCAGTCAAAGTCCTGTGCCCTCACAGGAAACATGTATTTTCCTTTGTTCCTCTATGTGTATCAGTGTGATAACCTAAATGATCTATCTCCTGAAAGGTGGGTTGATCAGGACAAAGCAACACCGGTTGTCAATGCATGATGCTCTGCTCTGTGCTATGCACTCCCAAGACATATTAAGTGCACTTATTGAAGATAATTCTAAACCCCAGTGCATTCTCTGAGGCTTGCGAGGTGTGGAGCTGGTACACAAGTTATGATTCACACATGTGTACTCCTGACACACATTCTTCAAGCCTTTATCTTTGCAATTCCAATAACATGTTGAAACAAATAACAGGAAGCCAAGGGTGATGGCACACACCTGTAATCCTGACACTGAGGGCCCTGAGGCACAAGTAAGAGACCAACCAGGGCAGGATCTCACTAATCTCTGGCTGGTCTGTTGGCCTCAGACTCACTATGTAAACTAGATGGGCCTCAAACTCATAGAGATCTGCCTGCCTCTGCCTCCTGAGTGCTGATATTAAAGCCATAAGCCACTATGGCCAGCAAGACCCCATCTTAAAATAAATAAATAAAAGAAAAAAATGAGGAAAGAAAGAAGAAAATAATGACAGGAAAGAACAAATCTGCACAAATCTATCATTTATTTCTAGCTACTAAGTCAAATATTTAGTGATTTTCTATAAACTAACAAAGTGAGTTTATGGGCAATTGCCTGCTGTGGAATGTATTTTAAGATGTTTTATTTTTTTTTTTTTACACTGTGAAACATTTCTTTAATGATGCAAAGATGTGTTGTATTCTTTTATGTTCAGGTTTGTTAGGGTCGACGTACAAAACAGAGAGCTTCACTCCAATATCGGGTCACAAATGAAGCTTTATTTTTAGCATGAGCTCGTGGGTCACCAGCGCGAGGAGTAGCTGGTGACCCCGAGTTTAAGGCTCACAGGCCTTTTATGAGGCAGTTCTACCAGGGCAGAGGAGTGGGGTCACCCAGAGTGTAGACATCTAGACGCCAGATGTCTCCACGGTCTTTTCTCAGAGTCTGGGTAGGTAAACGAATTCCAAGCTTATCTAGCAAGGGGTTATTTGGCAAGCATTCTTCTTAAGCAATTTATCTTGCAAACACAACCCCAGGGGTTATTTGGCAAGCATCCTGTTAGCAGAGCATGGTGGGCTAACTTTTCTGATATGGGGCGTGGGGGCAGAGTGCAGTATTTCCCACTGAATCTGCAATTAGCAGAGCTAGTGGTGGGGGGCTTTTTTCCCCTTCAATGGCCTTTCAGGTTCAGTTCCCAACATCCACATGGTGTCTCAAAACCATCCATAACTCCAGTTCCAAGGGATCCAACACCCTCTTCTGACCTATGTTGGCTCTGCATATATATGGTGAATCTCTGTACTCATACACATAAAATAAATACATCCAATAAAATTTATTTTTTTTGTTTTTCAAGAAAAATTAATTTTTAAAAATATATTTTACAATCATTTAGTTTCTTTTCTTTTTTGTTTTTAATTAATTTTTTTTTTCATTTCAATTTCTTAACAATTCTCCAGAAGAAGCGCACCTCTTTAGTCCCAACAAGAGGGAGGCAGAGACAGGTGGATCTCTGAGTTTGAAACCAGCCTGGTCTACAGAGAAAGTTCCAAAATATCTAGGACTACACAGAGAAATCTTGTCTTGCAAAACCAAAATGAGAAAAGTAGAGAAAACCAGGCAGTGAAAAACAAACTCATTTCAAGAGTAGCTGGTGAGTATTTTTTAATATTCAAGTATTAAGAGTTTGTCGCTCAATGAAAGTATAATAAATGCTAACATTATTACATAACAGAAAAAAGAACAATGCAGGATAAAGGAGAAAAGCAATGTTCAGATCAAAGTGTTAAATATGGACACAAGCAACATAGACACCTGTAAAATTAAAAGTTCAAGGACTGCTCCTAGGACCCAAGAGCAGAAACTCCTGAACTCCAAAAGCAACTGCCAAAGAAAAGGGGAAAGTAGGAAAAAAGGGTTGGAACACCCGTGGTACCCAAAGTCCAGGGTAGGAAGAGGGTTGGAACATCCGTGGTACCCAAAGTCCAGGGTAGGAAGAGGGTTGGAACATCCGTGGTACCCAAAGTCCAGGGTAGGAAGAGGGTTGGAACATCTGTGGTACCCAAAGTCCAGGTAAGGGGGAGAAGCAGCAGTGAGAAAGCAGACCGACTCCTGCCAAGCTAAAAGCAAAGGGAAGGACTCTGATGGGAGGCATTAAAAATGAAGCCTGGAAAGTCTCCAAAGAAAGCAGAGGGAAACTGGACATGGTGGCGCTCACCTTTGATCCCAACACTCAGGAGTCAGAGGCAGGCAGATAGCTGTAAGTTCCAGGACAGCCAAGGCTACATAGTGAGACCTTGTCTGAATACAATCCAAGAGGTGTAGCATTAAGATTGGGATTAGACAATGCAGAAATGTTTCAGCTGCTTCACAACCACAGACAGCTCTTTTAAGGGGATTTCTTATTTTTCCTGAAATAGAATTCTTCTCCATAGAAGAGAAGGATGCTGGTAAAATAAAAAGTGGCTATCTCTTAAAATCCAAAGGGAAGCATAAGAAAAAAATTAAAGAGCAACATAAAGTGAGAGAAAAGTTTACACTATCGAGAGTATTGTCCAAGTAAGTACCCTGTCATAGGCAACCTGACAACATTCCAGGTTTGTGGGACTTGAGGGACAGGGTCTCATATAGACAAGACTGACCTCAAACTTGCTGAGTATTACAGGCTGGCCTTTAACTCCTGATTATTCTTCTGCCCCAAACCCCCCATGCTAGAACTGCAGATACACACCACCTGCCTGTTAAGAGATTCTGTTTCCATTGCCACTAACCTCCCTCCTCACCCTCCCACCCCCAAAATAAAAAACATTATCATGCCTCCCAGGAGTTCTTGATTAGATTGGAGAGATAGGTCTATAAATTATAGGGAGAGAGGGAGGGAGGGAGGGAGGGAGGGAGGGAGGGGAGTAGATGCATAGATAGGTAGATAGATAGATAATAGATACAAGTGCAGTAGGACAGGCCCAAGGGTCGAGGAAACTGGCTCAAATCAAGGCATGCACATAATGTACTTCCTTATGAACCAACCTGGAGTCTGCCTGAGGGCCTAGCTGTCAAAGCTTCTGATCATTCTAGCTGATGAGGGCGACCACTCAATGTCACCAGATCAGGACACAGCCTGTGTGCAGGGAGGAGGGTATATAAGGCCTTCCCATTACGGAATAAATGAGTCTGCTGTTTGCCTTCACCTGACTCCCTCTCAGTGTCTGTGTCATTGACACCGTGCCTTCTCACCCCTCCCAGAGGGAACCATTAAGATCCAGCAACACACAAGGAAAGTGAGGACAATAACTTGATATGAGAACCTAAGGAGGCGTGGAAGAGGTGGGAAGGGAAGGAGAGCCTCACAGGACTGCCTTTGCGTGGGTGGACTGCATCTCACACAGTTTCCATGGGGCTCAGATCATGAAAAACTTTTTTTCTCTATCAAAGGTACTTATTTCAGCAGAGGCTCATATTCCCTGAGCCTTCCCCCTTCTCCTTTGTGGGGTTCAGCAATCAATCAGACTATGAAGTCAAGCTCCCACTCACGGTGTGAGATGAAGTCACTAACTACATTACAAACGAGAAACAGAATTCTACCGAATTGGCCAAGTATTCTTGTTAGCCTAGTTTGGATTCTGGCACACCCTTTTTGCAAAAAGAAATTGCTGTGCCAAGTTACTTTCACTTTGTTCATGTGTTTCTTTGTGTGACATTGAGATTCGCCGTTAGTTTCTAACAGGAGTGAGGAGGGCGCCCATAGAAAGACTTCGAGATGGGGATGGTGCTGCTGTGTCCACTTGACGGACAATCACTGTCGTTTCACGTCCTCACTTGGGAAGAAGGCTCAACAACCAACTGAAGTCCATCCTGACGCACAAGTTCAGTAACTGCAGGCACTCTAAGAAGGTTTCCACAGCACAGTAGATTATCCTCAGCATGTATGCTAAAACTCCAGACGAACTAAGCACAGGATTCTATTGTAAATGGAGCCATGGTTATTACGTAATCACTTACACCTTCAGAGTGCCTGACACCAGACAGGAAAAACAAACAAACCAGAATACACATTTAGAGATTATTTGCTGCCTTGGCTTGAGGAACACCAAGGGGTTCTGCTGTGCAGAAGGTGTGTGAAGTCAGGCAGTTGCTGTAGAAGAAAGTGTTCTCTAAAGAGTGCCCGTCAAATGGAGCTCATCTCTAGCCCACGCTGCAGAGCAAATGGTATATGTTAATTTTTAAATGAATAAGTCTTCCTACTTTAGGTTGGTGGTGACCTGGTGGTGAAGACATTGGACTTTGAGTCAATGGGGCTCCCCATGCAGGTTCAGGTTTAAATTCTGCTTACAGCAAAATTTTCCTGTTTGATTTCTGCAAAATATTCGGTGGTCTGGTGTAGGATCAGCACCCTACCCTGACAAATCCTTTACAACCTGAAATCATGCAGGGACCACACAGGAGCTGGATTCTATTTTATATTTAAGTGCCTTTAGTTATTTCTTTGAGTTATAATACTACTTTACAATAAATGTATCCATGGTGATTAATGACACTTTTTAAGTGTTTGGACACAGGGGAAAGACTATGATCAATATCTTCTGAAATGTATGGAAAGACACCTCACCTTTTCAATAATTACATTCCTGGCAATAGAATTGCCCCGTGGTGACTGGCGCCTGGTCAGCGCCCATTCAGCTCTAAAGCAGGAAACTCAGTATGGGCACACGACTCAGCTGAACCAAAGAAACAGCTCAAAACTGGTCACAGAAAAGAGATATAAACACAGGTCTGAAGAAATTAATCTGCTCCTTAAAGCATAACTAATACCTCACAGATAAAAAGTGGTCTTTATAAAAATAGGAAGGGTACTGTACCAGGGTGGAAGAGGTCTAAAAAGAGGGAAATACAAAATACGGCATATGTCCTTTCATATGCAGAATCTATATGTAAATTCCACACATGTGTGCATGTGAATGCACCAAAGCAGAAGGTCTTTCTGGGGAGGAAATCATTGAGGGAGAAACAGTGACTACGGCAAGGTACAATGATATGTGTGTGTGTGTGTGTGTGTGTGTGTGTGTGTGTGTGTGTGTGTGTGTGTGTTTTAAAGCCATTATTGTATAAGCTAACAAAATTAATTTTAAAAATTAAAATTGGCCCTTGCTTCCAAAAACAACTTTGCGAGGAAATTTGTAGGCAAATAAATCTCCTGACTGTATGCTGTGTTCCCACCCCTCAACCCTGATAGGGCTCTAGATAAAATCTGTCGTTTTTTCTAGTTGCTGCAGTATAGCAAAGTCCTGGAACCGCACTTGGGGTACGGGTCAGTTGCGCGATGAACAGTGTTTCTGACTACGAATCCGGAGGTTCGGGACCGGACTTCTAGCTTGTTTGTTTCTCTTCGGAATGCGTTCGTTCAAATTCATATCGAAGCAGTTCGTAGTATTCAAGCGCCAAAGCATTCGGGATCTGTGAAGTTATTTTCTGCGTCTGGACGCTACTTCCGAAGCAGTTAAGCACCCTTATTCTGAGAGCTTTTCTTTCTGCTTTCTAGCTCTTCCTAATTCGAGGAGTCAGAAGAAATGCTTTACAACCAAAGAGGGGCATGTAAACAGAAAGAGGACAAAGGCCAGGAGGAGGAGGTCCAAGGTGGGGGGGGGGGGGGGGGGGGGTTGGGGAGGGGGGGGCAAGAGAGTAACAAAAAGTGCAGGATCTGAAAAGAATTTGGAGGGAGGAAGAGACTCGGCAAGGGAGGGAACCCGGGAGGGCAAGTGGGAGGATTATACCAAAGTATTCGAAGTGTAATAATATATGCAGGAAAATGTCACAAGGAAACTTACTGCTTTGCATACTAACGTAAAAATAATACAAATTACATTAAATAAACACCCTAAAGGAGAGGCCGAATTGCAGGCCAGCAATGCCAACGTTCGGGAGGCGGAGGCAGAAGAATCGCTAATTTCAAGGCTCGATCTCAACAAACAAACAAGCTATATAAAGAACTCTTTCCTATCTGGCTTCATCAATACTTTTTCCTGCCGGAAAGGGTTCTCACTTAGGGAGTCGGTCACTCCTTCCCGGCACAGCTCATTCTCTAGAAACGGCCACTCAGGAAGTGTCCATCTCCCTAAGGAGTGTTGATACAAGCCCGGCTGTGGGGACTCGAGGCACTGGCGGTGTGGACACAGTGGAGCCGTCGAGGTTGTGTTTGCCACCAATCTGGTGGACCTCGCGGGTCCCCATCCTTGGCCCTCAGCTCCGCGATCTTATGCAGAGAATGGCACAGGTTAAAACACAAGAACTACCCAGGGAGGGAGAGAGGAGGGAGTGAGGAGAGAGCTCGAAAAGGAAGCCTCAGAGTGCGCACCTAAAGTGAGATTTTTTTCTGCTTCAGGCACAGTGGAGAAGGATGCTGAGGTTGCTGTGAAGTGGGGGGAATTTTCTGAAGTTACACCAAGAGCATCTTAGTTTGGGCAGGGATTTGCTGTCTTCCAATGCAGCCAAGAGCACGTTAACTCTTGGAGAGTCTGGTTAGATGAGGCTGTGCAAGCGACACTTAACACCAGAGAAAGAGCTGGGCAGAGGGGAGTCCTATGCTGCTGCTACAAGGGACCGGTGATTCTGCACCTCGGCTGAGTCTTCGTGAAGCAGACGCATCGCTGAGTCTGAAGTCCGGAGGACCCCACAGGATCCTGCAGACCACATCAGGCCAGCCGGCCTCCAGCTAGCTCTGGCCACGTCTACAGCTACCAAGATCTTCCCGAGAGCCGCCTGGAAGCCTCGCCTAGTGTTTATTTACCCCAGAAAAAATAAAAAAGGTAAGCCCGGCTGAGAGGCTGAAGCAGAAGGATCAGAAGTTCAAGGACAGACTTTGCTTTGAATACCCAGCCAGTTCAAGACCAGTCCTAGCTACGTGAGACCATGTCCTAAAAATTAAAAAGTAAGTAAATAAATAAAACTTAAAATTAAACAAAAACAACTCTTTCTTGGTGTTATTATGCCTCAGGGGGAGGGGGAAGGGAGGAGGAGGGAGAAAGGCTTTGTACGTTCTCCTGATTCCCTCCAAAGCTAACACCAGGAGTTCACAATGTAACTCAAATCACACAGATCCTCCTCCCTCTACCCCACAAATGCGCGCACGCACGCCGGCAGTAACACTTGGCTTTTCTTTTCTCTAGCACTCAGAGATCAGCCTAACTCGGCCACCCATGGGTCTTCTCATCTTAGGGAGATAAAGAAAAGCTGGCCCGTACGGGGATCGAACCCGCGACCTTGGCGTTATTAGCACCACGCTCTAACCAACTGAGCTAACCGGCCGAGTGGCTGTTCGCCCCTACGTGGAATGGCATGAGGAGGTTGTGCATTTGTGCACTTAAAACCAAGTTTTCATCTTTTCCAAAGGAACCGTTAAAGCTATATTCACATATTTAAACAAGGGAATCAGCTTAAAATTCAGACCCAAAGTTTTAACAGCTGATGAGCTTTTCCTGAAAAAGCGCTCATGACCCGATGTTTCTTTCACTTTTCGAAGCCTGCCAGTCACTGGACTGCAAACTGAAAACTTCTCGATCATTTGTTAATCATTACCTGTTTCTTTCAACTTGGTTCAAAGCAAATATTCAGAGACCGGTGGGGTTGAGGAATGGATTCTCTATAAAGGGTCGCACAATAAGCGTCTAGGCTTGGAATTGGGGCTCCCCACAGAGCACTGGGAAACGCGTGCCTTTCCAACGAGGCCCAGGGAACCACGGTGGTGCTAGGGACCGAACTCAGAACCTAGCATATGGGGCCACTACCTCTGAGCCACACTCCCTTCCTGAGTCTTAAACATGCATTTAATAGGATCTACTTTCACACAAATAAGCATTGGTTATTTGTTTGTTAGTTTGTTTGTTTTCTTATTTTCCTTCATGGAATTACTGGAAACTGAGGAAGAAGTTAGGTTCGTGGGCACGAGAGGATTTTCAAAACCCTTTTTCCATGATAGCAGTAAAATGACACAATCCGCTATCATATAACGGGGTCGGTCGTTCAGCTTTAGCAAACAGAGTCAAAGACAAAAGATGTTGAAAGCAGACTGTGGAAAAGGAGCTTGCCGAAACCCGGGATCGAACCAGGGACCTTTAGATCTTCAGTCTAACGCTCTCCCAACTGAGCTATTTCGGCTTGCTACGGAGAAGTTGACTGGTCATGTCAGGACTTTAGAGGATCCCAGGGAGGAAGACCAGGAATGAAAAAGTAATAAAAAGACCAAGAAAGAAGAGTCAGAACCTGGAGCCAGGAGGACTGCAAGGTCTGAAGACCTAAACCAGCGAGTTTATTAACGGCACCGGTTTGTTTTGTTTTGTGTTGTGTTGTGTTGTGTTGTGTTGTGTTGTGTTTTTTAATCCCTCAAATGGAGAAGCAGAAAGCAAGTCAGTAAAGAGCACTAGACAGCAGAATTACGGGTGTGAGGTTCTGGATACCAAGCCCAAACTCAAGGAGAGAAGAAATGCCAGATGGTAAAGTCTCAAGAGCTTACTAGCTGAGGGCCGGGTGGCACTTCTACCAGGGAAAGAATTGCGCGTCCCGTCTGCAGAAATCATCAGTCTTTTATACAAATGTTGCTGGGCAAGTAAGAGCAAGCAAGCAGATTACAGGGGCCAATGAAAAGCAGCTAGCTTGCGCTAAACCACATTTTTTTCTTTTAAGTTTTAAAATAACAAACATGGTTCCAGGTGTGATCGATTTAAACAACTTTTCTGAACAGATGTTCTCTCCTTCCAGTTCTGCGCCTTCCTCAGAGCACACTGAACCCATACGATTTAACTAGTGGGCTAGTGTTCCTTTTGAGACGGTTTTCTCCTAGATCATCACATCACAGGGAGCTCAAGATTCTTCAGTTTCCCCTTTAGCAAAGTACATTCTGGAATGGCAAACAAAACATTTTACATCTCAGTGTTTGGAACATTTGACCACATATATTCGGGGATAGTGACCAATGGCAGCCCCGCCGGAAACCCTACCAGTCCTTAACCAGCTTTGCCTGGCTTGATTCTGGCTAGGTGAGGGGCAAAATGCCCACATCCCATCACCTCCGGGCAGTCTCCAGTCTAGCTTCCCAACATTTCTGGATCAAACTTTTGTTTCTCCCTGTCTCTGTGTCTCTCCAGTCTAAACAGTTCTCTCTCCCTGTCCCTCTGTCTGTCTCTCTCCTTCTTTGAAGCAAAATTTTCCTACTCTCTGTAGTTCCTTTTATGGACGTTCCATTACAAAAATTGTGTTTGCCGAAAATATAATCTTCTGCTCACTTAAAGAATATTTGTGGAAAGGAGCTCTAAAAGGGAGCTAGCAGGAAACAGGTAATGGGTGAAGAGAGGGATATGTGAAAAACCGGGGAGGGCGTGAAAGTTGGAAAGGGTGGGAGGTCAGTTCAGAAGATGGGAAAGAAGAGATAAATAATACGAAGACCGTTTGTAAAAACCATGGGGATCAAATTATTTTATGTTTACCTAAAATTACCTGCAGTGTGTGTGTGTGTGTGTGTATTTAAACAAAGTTACAACATATGGGTGATAATGATTCTCCCAAGAGCCATCAATTACCTAACACAAACTCCAGCACCAATGAGAAATCTCCTTCTGAGTTGTTGGTGGGGAAATCCGAGAGACTCCCCAAACAATATAGGCCCTTGCTGTTGTCCTTGGTTGCCCTTCAGAGGCTGAAGATAAGTCCCTGTTGCTGAAGACAGCCTCCAATTCAGGATTCGGGATTCTATCTGATCTGACCCAAAAGCCTCCTTCTTTAGAACTAGCTTCCAGACTGGCAAGGGAGGAAAGCAATCAATAGTCCTTCCCAGCTGTGGTGCCTGTATTTTGGCAGTAACCAACAGCCTGACTTAAGATCCGCTCAACTACTGGAAAATTTTGTCTAGTACTGCAGCCACAGTCCTGAACCTTTTCTTCATCTGTAGGAGCTAGTGAGGTCATGGTTCTTAGAAGACAGCCTGCTACGGCACTCCTCTAAACCGCTATAATTCCTAAGTCCATTCTAAGCACTTAAACCCACAGATAAGTGTAACTCTCACCCCTCATCACAGAAGCTTCTTTTTGCAGCAGACAGAAACCATTGCAGCAAGCCACAACTGGTCAAAACGCGAAGAACAAGTGGCTGTGGCGGGCTCAACCCCAATAAATGCATTTATAGCACACAACCCTACACCAAAAGAACAGGAACATCGTGGAGAGGGGCAGAGAGATGGTAAGGGGCAGAGGACCAGGAGTCTGCTGAAATCCAGACTGTGATGGAAACTACATCCACCGATTCCCAACAATACGCCTGGTTGTCTAAACAAGACCTGGACAATGACTACACCAGTTGATGTGCCGACAAGGATGGGGGAAATCTCACTGCGCTCTATTCCTGGATAAAGGACTACAAGCAACTAGAGACTGATGAGTGAGGTAGAATTAGTCTTTCCCAGGGATGAGGCTCCTAATTATCCAATATAAAGTTGTCAGCCGTGAAAACATAAACATATGAGCAACAACACTAAATGGATTCTGTAGACTGTATTTATATAATTATCCGTGTGTGTGTGTGTGTGTGTGTGTGTGTGTGTGTGTAAAACAATAATAATTAAAGAGAAAGAGGTCATGAATTCAAAAGGGAACTGGGACATAGTAGAGATTAAAAGGAAGAGGGGGAGGGGAAAGTGATGTAATTATATTTTAATTAAAAATAAAATAAATTTTAACACCAGGTGGTGGTGGCACACGCCTTTAATTCCAGCACTCAGGAGACAGAGGCAGGCGAATTTCAGAGTTTGCGGCCAGTCTGGTCTACAGAGCAAGTTCCAGTTTCTCTGTCATACAGAGAAACCCTGTCTCGAAAAACCAAAAATAAATAAATAAATAAATAAATAAATAATAGTGTCAACAAAATTAAGGTTGTTTAAAAAGAGATAGAAAAATACTTGAAAAGTTAGAAAATGGAGTAACCTACCTACTTTCAAAAGTATAATAGAAGGAGGGAAAAGACAGTGGAAAGATCTATATATAGTTCCCAAGGAAGAGAACCATGGTTGGCGGTTCAAAGCTTCCTGCTGCTCTGAGACTCTTCCCAGATATTATGACATCATCTAAAATCACCTAATTGACCACCCAAAGCTCTCTTTTTCATTTAAATTTCCTATTCTACTGAGAATAAATTACAGAGTAAATCGGGTGATGCTAATCCATGCCCTTCATCCCAGCACTTGGGAGACAGATGCAGGCAGATCTCTGAGTTCGAGGCCAGCCCGATCCATGAAGTGAGTTCCAGCCAGAGCCACACAGAGAAACCCTGTCAATGTATATATTGAATGTATGTACCACTTAATGAATTTTACAAGTTTATATCCCTGCATGACTATCAGTGAGCTCAGACCCTCGCTCATTGCATACCCTTCCAAAGGTAGCCACAGTCCTGAACCTTTTCATCATCTGTAGTAGCTGTTTTAATAACTTCCGTATATATTGAGCCAAAGGGAATCAGCATTCTTTGAGTATGGCTATTTTTAACCAATATTGCCTCTGAGATTTGTGTTTGTGTTGTTGTTCATCTTGTAGGTGTTCGTTTGTTCCAGGCAGGCACTCAAGTTGCCTGGGGCTAGCCTTGAACACCTGTATGTGGAGAAGGACCCTGAACTCCCAATCCTCCTTCTTTCCTAAGGCTATGATTATAGGCTTGTCCATGCTTATGGCTGTGAAAACAGACTGTCCAAGCTAGTTCAGGCCTGTGATGAAAATGAAAAACAACAACTAACAGAGTCCTTTCTCATCAACTTCACTTACAGATCTGCTGTACAGCAAGCTTTGTTATCAGCCGCCAGCTCACAAGTAATAACATGGAGACTTATTAATTATGAAAGCTCGGCCTTAGCTTAGGCTTTTCCCACTAGCTCTTATAATTTAAACTAACTCATTTACATTCATTGAAAGTGGTTATTGAGGTTCAGGATGTTGGCCCACCAGGAGGCAACCTCCTGGTGAATAATTCTCAGTTAGGCAAGGCCCCTGAGACTACAGACCCTGGAATGTCCTTTGTTTCTGTTGCTATCTTACTCTGATATCTGACATGATTGAATTAGGTGTGGGGAAATTCCCCACTGCCTATAAGGTAAAGTGTTTATCTCATGGAAACACCCCATTCTACTGGGCATTTTTACCTGTAAACTATTATGAAGATGACTTTCTCCCTACCCTGTACCATCTAATTAATAATAATAATGCTGGCTTACACAGAGCTTTGATGAATAAAAGTAAATACAAGGATATGCTTCATAGCTAAAACCTATGAATTCCACCTAAGGAGCTGCTTTAGAGCATAGTTAATTATTAAGAAAAACAATGAGCCAGGCTGGCCCTAATTCCTTTCATCTTAATGCTAAGAAATGCAGTCACAGATTTCAGGGTGCATTATTAGCTGAAACAAAGCCTTGTAATAACTTCAGGTTAGATCAAATGTTTTGAAAATAGCTTTAAGATGAAACACACACACACACACACACACACACACACACACACACACACAGAGAGAGAGAGAGAGAGAGAGAGAGAGAGAGAGAGAACAATCCAATGTCCACAAAGACGCATAGCTGAAGCAAAAAATACAAAGCAGCCCAACTGTTAAGGTGAGTTGATGATCAAAGGTGATGATTAACTCCTTATAACTCATTCCTGACCTCAATCTCTTGGTATAAGAAACTATTGATAAATGGGTATACACCCTATAGATCTAAAGTACAGCTGACTGACTATCTTTTATGTACAAAAATTTGGTTTGTGATTCCTTTAAGATTTCTTATAAGATTAACATTCAAGATAAACAGTAAAATGATTGGTTCTTTCATTGTAACTGCAGTATGCAGCCTGCCAGCAAAAGAGTGGTCTGTGAAAAAATACTGTCTGTTCATGTTCTGTTAATCTGTAATAAATTACTTAGACATAAATGTATATGGGAAATTGGGATGACTTTGTTTTTAATCATGTAAGGGAGATGAAAAACATTTTTACCTGCAGAATCACTGTATGGGGTAGATATTAGAATGGAAAATACACAAGGAGTCTGGATCCCATATGATGTCTTGTTAACTTTGATTTTTTTAAATGCTAATGTACCAAAACAATAGCTGCTGAGAGACATTGAATTATGAAAACTGCTAAATAAAACCAACCTATATATTTTTGTAAATGTCTTAACTTCAAAATGGGAGTTGGACAATGTGTTGTGTTGGGGGAGAGGTTATGCTTTTGTTTACACAGGAAAAGAAAGACTGTGGATTCCTTCCAGATTCATAGAAATCAGATTTGACCCATCAGAGACCTCCTGAGTATCTTGGCTACAGACATGGGAGAGAAAGCCAAAAAAGGCCACAAAGACAGGTAACATGTAAACTGATCCCTTGACATGGGAACAGCTCTGAGATGAGATGAGACATGATGAATCTTGTTGACTACAGAGTCTTCATGACTTATTATTACATGCCACTCTTTCATATGGCAAGGATAGAGATTTATATTACAATTTGATTATACAGTCCAAATGGACTTATAAAGTAGACAGATGCCTCTTACCTGCTCAAACATAAAACTAAAAATCATCTTTAACTGACTATGTACATCATACACTTCATACTTGTGTTTATGCAGATGTGTATGTTATCTTTGAAAGTTTATGTGTTTTCAGAGCAAGGGGACCAGATGCCAATGACGATGGGTGGCCTAGGTGACCCAGCCTCTCAGAGTGCCTTTGCTGCAGTTGTCTCAGAGTTCTGAATACAGAACAGCTTTAAGGTTGCTGCTGAGATGGTCCAGCATCACAGACTACTCCAGCCAGGTAAGCTTTGCACATCCCATTGCACAGAGACTGGACAACAGATAAGACAGCTAACTCTCCCAGGACTTGGCCATTTTCCCAGGGTTTCCTAAAGATACTAGTACCTCTAGACAACAGGAAGCAGTCTAGAGAACATGACACCCACATTCCCAAGAGATGGGGTGGATGGCTTTTGGCCATTCAGTGAGTTATAGATGTTTGCCATCATTGGGGGAGGGGGGTCTAATCACAAGTTGTTATTGGTCATGGTCAGAAAAAAAGCTAAACAAAAGAGTTAGATTCAAGGATCTCTTTCTGAAGGAAAAAAAGGGGAAATAGTATAGAAATAATGAGAAAAATGGGTGGATTGTTGAGTCCACTTTTAAACAACTGGTAGTCTCAAATATTTTACATTGGTGTGGATTTTTGTATATTGATACAAATTTAAGGATATTTTTCTTAGAACATACTGCATATATGTTTCTACTCTTGTTTAAGGTATTGTATCTATGCAGCTCATTAAAAAATGTAATATAAATTCTAGTCCTTGAAAGTTATTATTACAAACTATTTGGGATAATAAATGCAGGTTATTAGTTAGTCACTTATAACAATCAAACTTGTAGTCATGTTAGGTGTGTTTTCAAGTCAAACAGAGGATAAACTTTAGATAGGTAGATGGTCTTCAAAGACTTACAAAATATGGCATTTAAAATGTTTTGTTAACATAGGGCTTTTCATGACAATGAGACATGTCTACTCCTGGCATTACCAATTTACTTCAGAGAAGATGATGGGCATCAAAGAAACTCCAGTTTGCTTTCAATGTGGCATAATTAGCCACTGGGCAAGAAATTGCCCTTGCCTCAGCTGCTGATATTGTCCAAATTGGAAAGTGACTGCCTGTAAACAGATGTTTCCTGTCCTGACTACCCAGTCCCAAATAAATACACAAAGGCATATATGGATTATAAATGGTTGGCCAATAACGCAGGCTTATTACTAACTAGCTTTTACATTTCAAGTTGACCCATATTCCTTATTTTTGTTCTGCCACATGGCCACACCTTTATTAGCATGGCATGTTCATCTCCTGCTCCCTCTGGGTCTGGCTGGTGACTCCTGACTCTGCCCTTATTCTTCCCATCATTCTAAGTTTGGTTACCCCACCTATACTTCCTACCTGGATACTGGCCAAACAATGTTTTATTAAACGAATTTAAGTAATAAATCTTTACAGTGTATAAAAGGATTATGCCACAGCATTTCCCCCTTTTTGTCTAATTAAAAAACTTGGTTTTAACTTCAACATAGTAAGATTACATACAACAAAAACAGTTATCAAGTAAGAATTACAGTTACAATATCCAGTCTATTTGTATTTGACAAAATCAGAGAAAACATTTAATTATCCATTCTATCATAGTGAGTCCAAAGTTTTATATCTAATTTGTCCTTTTATCATAAATAAGAAAAATTATAGCTATGACTACCTAGTCTTCAACTCCAAAAGTCCAGAAGGATGAAATATAATGTAATAACAGGGACATCAAGCTACCTAGACAGTTACCCAAAGTTTCTCTGCAACATTGGAGTATCCATCTTTGGCCTACAAGCTTAGCATATCTGACAGACTTTCCTGTGAAGAAGGGAATTTTGAAGGACTATCCTACCTTGTCTTGGCAAAGTTCAGCAGTCACCTTTTTTATGTCCTGCTGGTCCAGTTTGGACAGTAACTGTCAGCAATTGAGGTAAGGGCAGTTTTTTTGCCCACATGGCTAGCCTTTGCCATAAAGAAAGCAAACTCTATATAGAGATTCTTTGATACCCATCATCTTCTCTGGAGTACATTGGTGCTGCCAGGAAAAGACATGCCTCACTGTCATGAAAAGTCTAAGTTCTTACAAACATTTTAAATGCCATATTCTGTAGGTCTTTGAAGTGTTTGAAGATTGCCTATCTATTTGAAATATATCTCTGTATACCTAGAAAACCTAACTAACATGGCTAAAAGTTTGAATATTGTAGATGACTATTAATCTGTATTTCTTAATTATACATTACATTTTAAATGAGTCCCATAAACAAAATATCTTAAGCAAGAATAGAAATATACACATAACAAAATTAACTTTAAATTTTTATCAATAAACTAAAATCCATACCAATGTAAAATCTGTAAGATTAATAGTTGTTTTTTGGATTAAAATAGGTTCAATAATCTACTCTTTCATTCTATCATTTATATACCCCCCCTCTTTTCTTTTAGAACAAGATCCTTGAATCTAATCTCCTTTGTTTAGCTTTTTTCTTGACCATTATCCATAACAACTTGCAGCCAATCCCCTAAAATGTTAATAAGCATCCACAACCCATTTTGGGGGGAATGTGGGCATAGTTTTCAAAACTACTTCCTGTTGATCAGGGGCACTGGTAATCTTTGGGGGACCGTAAGAAAATTCAGAATTATGGTCAGGTTCTGACTGGAGAATTCTATGAGACTGGATATCTCAGCCAGTAGCCTTGTAATCATTCTGGATGCAGAACTCAGAGGAAACTGCAACAGAGGCACTCTGAAATGTTGCATCACTTGGGCCATCTGTTCCCATCAGGGATTTTTCAGGGAGTCTTCCCCCATCAAACCTGATTTTTCTTAACCCAGAATGAATCCTTAACCTCTAATTTCCCATGGAAACAAAAGCATAACCTCTCCTCCAAAGTAATATAGCTTTTGACTTAAATTTTGAAATTAGACAATTTTAAAATATATAGGTTGATCTAATATAGCAGTTTTCATAATCCAAGATCTCTTAGCAGCCAAAAATTTTAAAGACATAATCCAGACTCCCTGTGTATTTTTCCATCTTTATGAGGCTTATCATATTTTTATTACTCTATTCCTTTTTTAAAGACTTTCTCTACCCTTTTTCTTTTCTCTCCTGAGCCTACATATATATTTTAATCATACTGTAACCAGTTGAGAGGGTTTTTTTTTCCCCTGAATCTGTCTTTACTGCATATCTCTATCTTTTTCTGACAACATGAGTCTTTAAACTGCTAAGCAGCATGGCTAGAACCAAAGCAGCAATTTTCACAGCTGGCTCTGCCCCAGACGGAGGTATGTTTATCACCAGCTCTGGGAATCATGTTTACCAGCCAAACTCTGGAAAGTTTTGGGTCTACACTATTGTTTTTGCTGCTAACACTGAGTCAGGAAGCTGTATCTTAAAAGAGCTGTGACTCTGCTCATTACCAGCAAACAGAGCCTGCCAGAGAAAAGATGGTACCAAGAAGCTGTGCTTGACTCCATTCTTGTGTGTCTAGAATCCTTTTCCAAGCTTTGTTGGGTTTTATGTGGAAATTTTGGCCACACGTTGGAATGCCATATGTAAATGGATGCTTACAGTCCCAATTGCCCTAATTCCAAATAAACACACAGAAGCTTACATGAATTATAAATGATTGGCCAATAGCTCGGGCTTATTACTAACTAGCTCTTACATTTTAAGTTAACCCATATTCCTTATTTTCACTCTGCCATATAGCTGCACCTTTATTAGCATGGCACGTTCATCTCTTGCTCCCTTTGGGTCTGGCTGGAGACTCCTGACTCTGTCCTTCTTTTTCCCATCATTCTTAGTTTGGTCGCCCCACCTATACTTCCTGTCTGGATACTGGCCAATCAGCGTTTTATTAAACCAATTTGAGTGACAAATCTTTGCAGTGTATAAGAGGATTATTCCATAGCAATTGCCAAACCTTGCCAAGACAAGGCAGGACAGTCCTTCAAAATTTCTACTTCACAGAAAAGTCTGTCCAATATTCCAAGCCTGTAGGCCAAAGATGAATGCCCCAATGTTACAGAAGAACCTTGGGGTTTCTATCCAGGTAGACAGATGTCTGTCATTTTTTAGTTTTGGATTGGCTTGCACTGTACTTCCTGTTTGCTCAGGTAATAGTATATCCTTCTGTGGTTTTCAATGGGGTTAAAGACTAGGTAGTTATAGTTGCAGTTTTCCTTAGTTATGATAGAAGGTAAATTAAGTACAGAGCTTTGGACTCATCAAGATAGGATAAATAATGGAGTAATTTCCCCAAATATGCCAAATACAAATGGACTAAACATTGTAAATGAAATTCTTAGCCAATAGGTTGTTCTTATTGTATATAGTTTTACTATGAGAGTTAAGACCTTTTATTTTTATTTAGATCAAATGGAGGAAATGTTGTGAAATAATCTTTTTGTATACTGTGAATATGTGTCGCTCATTTTGTTTCATAAAGAGCTGAATGTCCAATAAGTAGACAGTATTTCCAGGCACAGAGGGTGCTGGGAAGAAAGGCAGAGTTGTGAGGAGACACTAGAGACTCAGAGCAAGCAGCATGGGATTTACAAACTGAAGGTAATCAAGCCACATAAAAGAGTGTAGAATAAAAGATATGGGCTAATTTAAATTGTAAGAAATAGTTAGAAACAAGCCTAAGCTATTGGCCAAGCTTTCATAATAAACAAGAAGTCTCCATGTGGTTATTTGGGAGCTGGCTGGTGGGAGAGAAAAAAAGTCCACCTACAATCCATCTCTATCACGTGCAGAAGATATGGTGATAAGAGGTGGCTGGTCACATCATTTACACAGTCAGAAGGCAGAGAGCAACAAATGTGCATGTCAGGCTAGCCTTTGTTTTTATGCAGTCTGGGACTCCATTTCATAAATTGATACTGCCCACATTTAGGGTGGGTCTTCCCTCTTCCATTAATCAAATCTAGACATTTCCTCACAGATATTCCTAAATACTTGTTTCTCAGGTGATTCTAGGTCCTGAAAGATGATAATCAAATTAAACACCATAGCTTTCTATTAGATCTTAGTGGAAAATGACCACTCGGCTGTGGGTTACCAAGTTAACATGCAACCTGTTGAAGTAGGTGTCATCTAACTGATCAACACACAAAGGTAGATGTTCACAACCACGCCCCATCATCCAGTGGAAGTGTTCTAGGTGTTATCAGGTCCTGAATGCACATGTAATTTCAATAAAGAAGAAGGCAAAACATCCACAGTGTCACTCATGCAGTGCCCTTTTCTCTTACCACCCAAATTGGGCCTCCGCAGGCAGTTGTGTATAGCAAGCTAATGGAGGAAGAGAAGACTCAGACCTGCATTTGTACATGACTATACATGGTATGCAGGCAACAACGGAAAGTGGCCTCTGTAGCACTTACTCTCTACAATGTAATAATATAAGAATTCTCACTAGGCATGACTGTGAAGCAGTGAACTGGCAAGAGGAATGGCTGGAAGGGTGGTTATGTGCCAGTTTCTGAGGTGTGGATAGTGGTTTGACTGGGTGACCAAGGACTTGAAACATGATGAAGAAATTGGTTTAGAAGTAGAAGGAGGAGGAGGAGGAGGAGGAGGAGGAGGAGGAGGAGGAGGAGGAGAAAAAGAAGAAGAAAAGAAAAAGAAAAAGAAGACAGTGGTGACAATATTGGGGCAGGGTGGGGGAGGGAAGTGGGGGAGGGAAGTATGTGGATAGACCTCTGCAAATTGGGGGAAAAAACAGATGTTTGTGTTTCATGTTGAATAGTCACCAAAGGGTAAAATCCAGTAGGAGATGTTAATAATTCAATGCATAGGATGACCTGTCCTGTGAGTACCACCAGGCAACCTCCCTCTGTCACTCATGTCATTGTCCATGGGCTTATGAAAAAATGACCGTGGCGACACAGATACAAGGTTCACTGTTTGAGACAAGGTCTCACTGTGTAGCCCTGGCTAGCCTGGAACTCACAATGTAGACCAAGATGGCTTCAAACTCACAGAGATATGCCTGCCTCTGCCTAGTGAGTGCTGGGATTAGAGGCGTGGATCACTATGTCCAGCCAGATACAGGTTTTGCATGGGTTCAGCAGCATTAACTTTCAATCACTAATTCCAATTTCTAATTGTCCAGTCTCCCTACAGTAGAACCAATGCTGAGATCTTCCATAGAGGGTCATAAGTCAGCTACCTGGTGGCAAGTTTGATTGCATTTCTTCACTTCAATCATGGGAAGGGAAGACTTTTGTCTCTACTGAAATAGATGTAAATGTGTATAACATAAGTCCTAACTGATCTTAATACAGACAGGTGGGAGAGAAACTTCCACCTACAAATGTGGATACAAACTTACCTTCAATTGCTAGCAATCCCTCTGCCAAAGTTAGTATACGGGACTTAGGGAGAACCTGTTTGCTGTCTTGATATTCCTGACACCATGCTTCTGCCCAAAGAATTGTTTTGTCATTAAGATAGTTTGGCAACTGATGCATAAATCTAATTCATCTTAGATTAATAAAAACCAAGAGTCAGATATTGGGGTAAAAACCTGAAAGATCAGAGAAGCAGGGACGCAGCCACCAATGACTTCCTATCTCTTCAGTTCCTCCAACCAAAAGGGGTGAGGCCTGTCTTAGACCTGTCTTATCACTTCCTGTCCCTCTCTCTACAGTCCTCCAAACCTCTATGGTTAACTAGTGGCTAGCTCTGCCCTCTGACTCCAAGCAAGCTTTATTTGTCAAAACACAAACAAAATATCACACATTTCCCCCTTTTTGTTTAAATAAAAAAAAAAAGGTTTTAGCTGACATAGAGAAACTATATACAATAAATACAATAACTATATATAAATATATACAGGCAATAATTGCATTAACAATGTCTAGTCCATTATCATTTGACAAATTCAGCAAAAACACTCCATTACCTATCCTATCTTGCTAAGTCCAAAGTGTTGTACCTAATTCACTTTCTATTCTAACTTACATTACCCAAACTAGTTTTTTAGGTCTCTCAACCTTAAACACTTCATGCCTCTTTTGTGAGTTTCTTTTCTGAATTTGTTAACAGGGAAAACTGTAACTATAACTAGATGAATAGTCATCTATAATAGCAAACTTATAGTCATATTAGTTAGGGTTTTCAAGGTCACACAGAGATATATTTCAGATAGGCAATCTTCAAACACTTCAAAGACCTACAGAATATGGCATTTAAAATGTTTTAAGAACTTAGACTTTTCTCAACAGTGAGACATGTCTGCTCCTGGCAGCACCAATTACTTCAAAGAGGATGATGATGGGCATTGAAGACACTCCATGTGGAGTTTGTTTTCTTTATGACAAAAGCTAGCCATATGGGCAAAGAAACTGCCCTTGCCTCAATTGCTGACAGTTACTGTCCAAACTGGACAGCAGGACTCAACAAAGGCAACTACCAAACTTTGCCAAGACAAGGTGGGACAGTCCTTCAAAATTCCCTGCTTCTTAGGAAAGTCTGTCAGATATGCTAGGCCTGTAGGCCAGAGCTGGATGCCCAAACGTTACAGAGGAACTTTGAGAGACTATCCAGGCCATCTGATGTCTCTACCACTATGTAATATTTTACCCTTCTGGGGTCTTTGATGGAGTTGAAGACTAAATAGATATAATCATAGTTTTCCTTGGTTGTAATAGAAAGTAAATTAGATACAAAGCTTTGGATTATCCAAGATAAGATAGATAATTAAGTATTTTCTCTAATTTTGCCAAATGCAAATGAATTAGTGTTACTGTAATTCTTACTTAATAACTGTTTCTGTTGTATATAGTTTTACTACATTGAAGTTAAAACCTTCCTTTTTAATTAGACAAAAGAGGGAAATGCTGTGGAATAATCCTCTTGAACACTGTGAAGATTTGGCACTCAAATTGGTTTAATAAAACACTTATTGGCCAGTCACCAGGCAGGAAGTGTAAGCACGGTGACCAATCTAAGGATGATGGGAAGGAGAAGGGGAGAGTCAGAGGATTGCCAGCCAGAAGCAGAGGGAGCAGGAGATGAACATGCCTTGCTAATAAAGGTACTGCCATGTGGCAGAGCATAAATAAGGAATACGGGTCAACTTAAAATGTAAGAGGTAGTTAGTTACAAGCCTGAGTTATTGGCCAAGCATTTATAATTAATATAAGCTTCTGTGGTAATTTGGGAAGCAGCTGCCTGGTATTTGGCAATGTCCGATTATAGGCAGCTGGCCCACAGTTGTCAATGCTCTGGCCTTATCCATTCCCGCCATCCTGAAGCAGTGACAGGGTGACCCCAGCTGGGAGTAAGTGCTTTGCAGGGCTGGGACAAGACTTTCTAGGTGGCAATGTGTGTTCTGGATCAGCATCTGGTATACAGTGCTATTTTACCCACAACCAGGATTTCAAGAGCCAGAGAAAAATAAGTGTGGTACCGTTCACTGTGACTCCCAGTGACCCACTTGCAGAGCTGTGGATCCTGTTCTCACAACTGCATGTTCTTCTGGCTTGGAGTCTCAGCTTTGATGGGGGAATGCTTCCCTTAGAAGATGTAATAATGGGGCTGGGGATTTAGCTCAGTGGTAGAGCGCTTGCCTAGCAAGCACAAGGCCCTGGGTTCGATCCTCAGCTCCACATACAAAAAAAAAAAAAAAAAAAAAAAAAGATGTAATAATGAAGCACATTGACCTGGAAGAAAAGACTGCCACCCAGTCACTTTGGCCTCCTCATACCTCTGAGACAACAGGCCAAGAAGGCAGCTGGTCTGACTAGAGTAATTTACTCTGACACCAAAAAGGACTTGGACTACTACTCCACTGAAATGTAAAGAGTGGTATGTATGGAGCACAAGAGATTCTCGGGGCTATCTCTTAGTATTACTGTGCCTTATGATTCAGATTGATACTCAGATCCATCAGGAAAACGAAGTTAAAGAACTTCGAAAACCATTAGAAAAACCATTTAGTAAAACTCCAAGTGACACAGAGAGCAATGGAGGAAGACAGTTATAAAACAGCAGCTATGGTCACATATGTGATGACCTACTAAAAAAAGATGGTGAGTGGAGAGATGGCTCAGCTAAAGAGCATTGGCTGTACTCTTCCAGAGGACGTGGTCTTGATTCCCAGGAACTACATAGAGGCTTACAACATTTCTGAAACCCCAGGTCTAGGTGATCTGACACCCTCTTCTAGCCTGCAAGGGTACCTGGGAAGCATGTGGCACACAGACATGCATGCAGATAAAACACCATACACATAAAATATAACTTTTAAAAATGTTACAGAATTTTTTTTTAAAGTGCCAAGTGTGATGGAACATACGTTGAATCCCGGCACTTGGAGGCAGAGGAAGGCAGATCTCTGTGAGTTCAAGGACAACCTGGTCTACATAGTGAGTTCTAGGACAGCCTGGGCTATGTAGAAACCCTGTCTCAAAAAACCAACCCCCTCCCCACAAAAAAAAGACTATCATTTTCACAAACATTTCCCCCCTGTTTTGCTAGGAATACTTTGTGTGTAAACACATGTATTAAATATCTTCCCTTTCTTCTCTCACAAGACATTAATAGTTTTCTCTCACTCCTAAAGTCTTGTTCACTTTACTCCATGAAATTTAAGTTACATGGCAGCAGGCAAACCATAAACATCATATAGGTACTTTACTTCCTCTTCTGGGGAAGGAGAGAACATGCTGAGGACAGGGTTGACCAGATGGTGATGCTTAAGCTGTGAGGGAATTCCCCAAAGACAGAAGATATAAGTAGAATTCATTAGACACACTTCAAGACAGGAAAGCAAGTGTCTGCACTGAGGCATCGGCAGTAGGCACGTCAGTGTTTCAAAATCAAGGTGCCCTGGTTGTGGGTCTCATAGCGTGGGACACCTGTATGGGTTCGATGTGGTGATACATTATGTACCCAAATAAAGTTTGCCTGAAGGTCAGAGGACAGAACAAGCCACTAGATTAAACAAAGATGCCAGGCAGTGGTGGCACATACCTTTAATCCCAGTACTTGAATTACCTGACTTTAATTCCAGCAGTTGAGATCTCATGCCTTTGCTTGGGAAGCACACAGGCCTTTAATCACAGGACTAAGAAGGAAGTGATATGGCTGGGCAGGGAAGGGTATGTAAGGCGTGAAAAGATAGGAACTAGAGCTTTTCCAGTTGAGGACACAGAGACATTTGAGTAGAGGATTCGTGGAGCTGTTGAGGTGAGACTTGGCAGTGGCTTGTTCCTTTGTCTCTCTGATCTTTCAGCATTCACCCCAATATCTGGCTCCGGGGTTTTTATTATAAGACCCATTTGAGATTCGAGCAACAGTTTTGTTTCTTTTGGGGCCTGGCTATCTGTGCCAAGCAGGTATAGCTCACCAGGGAGTGAAACTTTTGAGACTCTGAGCATGCTCAATAAAGAATAGCGTTCTCTACAAGCTCAGGATGCCCTAAAGCAGATTTCAGATAAGAGTTTGATAAGGTTAACTCACTTTGGTTCTGAGCTCAGAAGCCTCAGGGACCTTGATCTGAGGCAGAAACATTCTTATTGTGAATAGCTCAGTATGGCTGTCTGTCCCAGAATGGCGTCTACAAGGGTTAGCATATTTTCAATTGTATGTAGACTAGTTCTTCCATGTCAGGTGGATTGTGATCTTGTTATTTTCTTTATTACAAGATAAAGTATGTTTTATGGAGATGTTATATGAGCCAAGCTGACAAGGATGGAACTAGAGATGGTTAAGTTTATCTCACTCTGAACTCAGTTATGTATCCCAGATTGGCCTTCACCTCCCGCCAGTCTCTCCAGGGTAGGGGTTATACAGGACGGCTTTTTTAAAACAGGTGGTGAGGCGGGACTGAGCACAATTGTAGATTTAGGCCTCACTTCAAGACTTGTGAAAATAGCAGAACATAAGACCAGTGTTAGCGTTACCAGGTACTGACTCAGTCCCCAAAAGCTGAAGAATCCTGTCCTGGCGTGGGGTGGGGGAGGGGAAAGCGCTTCTGCCTGTCTAGAAGTTAGCTTACAGGTTTAATTAAATTAACCTATCAACTGGTGATTTTCCTCTCACGTTTGAGTTGAATAAGATGCTCTTTATCATAGGAATTTGTGTGTTCGCACCATGGAAAATATTTACCATTTCTTGTTTTCTTGGAAGGAAAAATGCATTTTCAAACGTGTTTGAACCGGAAAGGGAAGAAAACATGCTCCAGGTGAGGCTCGAACTCACAACCTCGGCATCACCCGCACATATACTGCTGTATAAGTACCGCGCGCTAACCGATTGCGCCACTGGAGCATGCTTTCTCTGTGCTGGCTGTGCACACTCTACAGAGGGACGCGCGGGAGCGCGCGTGGCGCGTTGAGCATCCTTTGCCTGGGGTGCGTCCAAGATTCTGGATGTGCCCACGTGACCTTTCCCGGGTTCACCTGCATCGCCCGAAGGGTTTGCGTGGAAGGCACAAGCTAACTGACAGACACACAGCGTTCCCGCGCACCTGCAGGCGCTGGATGCTGCTTGCTAGATCTGGGACAAGTCGAAGAGCCCGCCTGTCTCCGCAGTCTCTGGGAATTGCCGAGGTCGCTTCCCTGATCCCTGAATTTCCCCTAAACCTCTATCATCTTGCCTGAAAAGCCAGTTCTGTGTTGCAGAGCCCACTGGTCTGGCGCTCTTTAAAGAAACCTGAGGATCACCATTCTTCTTTTGTGCAGCGCGCACAAAGGAGGGAGTTGTGTGCACACCAGCAGTTTCTCCTGCCTAACCTTCTTTAAAGGATCATCAACAGAGAGTGTGCCTCTGCGACACACGCCGGCTTTCTTTTATTTCTGGGGGCCCTAACTGTAGATGTTAAATTTACTAGCTGGGTGTGGTGGCTCATGCTTGTAAATCTCAGCACTCAAGAGGCTCCAACAGGAGAACTGCGATGAAATCGAGGACCAGCAGGGAAGCGAGGGCGGATGTATTTGCTCGTGCGGTCCAGGTACTCATAGACCTGCCATAACAGCTCTTCTTGGTTTTTTCTTGCATGGTTCTCACACACCGGCATTGCTAGGCAAAGGAAGGGCCTGCCCACTCCTGACCCTAACCCCTGAAAAGCAGGACCCAGAGAAACAGAGCTGTGACCAAATTTCTTCATGCAGACACAGTGAAGGAAACAAAAAGGAGCCATTTCCACAGCTGATACTTACTGCACTGCTGTTTAGGCAACCTTATGTGTGTTGGGTTTTTTTTTTAATTTACATAAATTTTTAATCATTGTTGCTATTACTTTAGTTTTTGAAACAGGATTCTATGAAACCCAGGCTAGCCTTCAGCTTGCTGGCTTCTTGTCTCTGATGGGGTGTGGGAGATGGACAGAGGCCCTTTTGTATTACCTATTGTAGAAGGGAGTCTGCACCTGCGTCTTATTAATAGCGTATGCACACTGTTACTGGCTTGTTCTGAGGTCACTCTCCAGCCCAAGGGGCACCTGGAGGAGGGGGGGTTGCTAATAACAGACACTAACTAGACAGCATTCTGAGGAGTGTCTGAGCCCAGGCATCCCAGCATCCAGAGAATGCGACAAGTCTACAAAGAATTACAACAACAATGACTTGGGCATCACAAGTCTCAACCCTGGACGCTGGAGGTAGACCAAGCAGAGTTCTCCAGAGAAAACCGCCGGACTGTGCCATACCTTTGCCAGACCCTACAATCTACCTAACCCTTCATTTGTAAGTTACGCCACAAAATAAACCTCCCTCTTAACTACGTGGAGTGGCCTTAGTAATTTCACCAGTAGGCTTACATCTAATTCATAAGATTGAGAGAGAGAGAGGAGCGAGAGAGCACTTCCTGGGAAGGACATGGGCTTTTGAAACCTCAAAGCTCATCCCTACTGGCACACCTCCTCCAGCTAGGCCGCACTGCCTAACCCTTCCTAAACAATTCCACCAACTGGCACTCAGGCATTCAAATATACCAGCCAGTGGGGGCCATTTTCATTCAAACCACAGCAGAAGCTGTAAGTACCACACCTCCACCTTTTAACTTTTAGTTTCTCATTGTGCTGCAGGCTTTGTGAGGCACCTACATTCTAGGACCTTTCCCATGCAGCTACTTAATCACGCATAAAAAGGGAAGGATAAAATGTGATAATTGTCAAAAAGGGAGAACAAGTCCCTAATAAATTAGCTTATAAAAATTTCAGACTTGCTTTTCCACTTTATCACAACTGGTCAAAAATGGGAGGTGGGGGGAGAAACACATTAAAAATTATCAGTATGCTAGTATAGGACATTAAAAAGAATACCCAGTAGTAGAAATGTTGGAAGATAGACCAATTTAAAAATTTTATACTTGCAGATTTATTTTTGCTTTTTATGTATACTTGTTTATTTCTTTGTTTGTTTGTTTGTTTGTTGTTTGGAGGGGACATTTGTGAAGATCTGAAACAACTTGTTAGTTCTTTCCTTCTAACATACTGGTCCTGGGAATGAAATTTAGATCCTTAGATGCCTTTACCCTCTAAGTCATTTGTTGGCCCAAATTTCTTCTCTTTAAACATAGAGCATGACTGGATATTTTCATATTTCCAGAGTTAGATCCCCTCTCCATTTGGAAGGAGCTCATGAGCACATCATGCTTCCAAAAGTCACGTCACAAGAAATGAATAGGGGAACTGTCCACCATTAGAAATGTGTGATACACTGGGGTTTCTCCTAACTGATATTTCATAGTCTTTATCTAGTCCTTGTCTTCACCTTTGGTTTGTTTGTTTGTTTGTTTGTTTGTTTTGTTGTCAAGAGAGAGAGAGGTCATATGTATGGCCCAGACTATTCTCCAACTTCTGATCCTCCTACCTCCACGTCCCTACACTGTGAAATCATAAATGCAGAGGCCCTAAGGCTCCTGTAGGCCTGATCCTGGAGCACTTCTTGCCACTCTGGTCAAGAAAGTAAGGTTCAGAGGTGGATTTGTGTCCCCCATCACTGTCTCAGTGGGAACCAGGCTGCATTGTCCAAGAACCCATTGAGAAACTATTATTGGAAGGCTTCTTTATAGAGTTAAAAAGGTCAAGAGGGAATTCCTGGTACCAGTCTACCATGAATACTAAGGACAGATTTATAATCCCTATGAGGAAAATTTCAGGGATCACTACAGTGGCAGATGTCTGGGAGATATGTGACCCAGAGGCTCATGAGGTATTGACTGTGTTGAACCCCAAGAACCAAGTGAAAGACAATTGTGTGGCAGCTTGCTTTGGTTCTTGTGCTGTATTCACTGCACTTGGATAGTAGCTCTGTTCATCTATCCCAAATCTATTTGGTTATTTTTATTTTATGTGTATGAGTATTTCACCTGCATTAGTACAAAACTATTAGTACAAAACAAGACAAAAGAACATGTCCATACTTATAATCACCGCAGAAGCAGCAGGTCTTAACTTCAAGTCTAGCCTTAGAGGACACATTTTAGGGGTCTTGATCAAGTTCATTTTCTCTGCCAATTAAGGAATTAAAAGGTAGGGAACAGCTTGAGTGCAACAGGTAGCAGCAGAGGAATCTCAAACACTGCAAACAGCAATAGACAGAACCAGCAGCTAAAGAAAGGCACTTACGGGGAGTGAGGAAACACACAAACACACGCGCGCACACACACAGAGACACAGACATGGGGGGGGAGCCTCTACAAAGTGGGGCAAGGGGGACAGAACACTAGGAAAGCCAAAAATTCCAGTCTCTTCTCCAGCGCTGGAGTTTTAAAGTCAATGGTTTCCCTCCCCTAATTTAGAGTTGGTCAGTTTGAAAAAAGATCGGAAGGTTGTTTGGTTGACAACTGTTGTGTAACATGTCCTGATCAGCCAGTCCAGCAGGGGCCTGCTGGTGGAGACAAGCCTATAAGACCTTTGTTTGAAGCTGCCAGGCTTCTGTGCGTGAGAGCAAGCTGGCCGTTTTGGAAGTTCTCCACCTTTATTAGCTAACCATGGCCCTTGTCTCTATCTGTCCACCTACCAGAGAGTCTAACTCCTAGTCTCTTGTAGAGATATCATGCTAAAAAAAATAAAACTGACAAAGAATATAGTTGTATAAACTGATGATATGACTGCTCCATGGTGTGGTTAAAGGGAATGTTTTTATTGTCGAGAAGAGAGAGAGAACAGCCAGAGGCATCTGGAAGAGTCCAGAGCAGAGAAAGTAAGAAGTGGACTGGACACAGGCAGCAGACTGGACATGGCCAGGATGGCCTGTGTGAGAGAGAAGAATAGCAGGGGAGAGAGACTAGAGACAACGGTGAGAGAAGCAGGAACAGAGCAGAGAGAGAGGGGGAACACACACACACACACACACACACACACACACACACACACACACACGGGGGGGGAGGGAGGAGACACACACACAGAGGGAGAGAGAGAGGGAAGACACACATACACATACACACAGAGGGTGGGGGGAAACACACACACAGAGGGGGAACACACACACACACACAGAGAGAGGGGGAACACACAAAGAGAGAGAGAGAGAAGAGAGAGAGAAGACACACACACACACAGAGAGAGAGAGAGAGAGAGAGAAGAGGAGAGAGAGAGAGACAGAGACAGAGAGACCGAGAGAGAACAAACAAATCAAGGACAGCAGGGTTATGAGAAGAGCAGCTGGGGTTCCAGGATGGTCTGTGAACTGGAGGGAGTTTAGGGCAGAAGAGGGTTGAAGGGAGGGCTAGAACACTACCAGGGAATTTAAAGGGTGTAACAGGTACTTGTGATAATAAAGGAGTCTGGCACCATAGGTGGCCATAAATCCCTTCTGCCAGAGGTAAAGAAAATGACTCCTTTTGGCAGAGGGGAACCAGCTTCACAAGTTCTTGAGGAATATCGGCTTTTATCTAACCAATAGAAATCCTCCCATAGTCCAGGTTGAGCTCATTTCTGTACATTTGGACTGTCTTTTGGGGTTGGAGGAATTGGAGTGTCCTTTGGACCTGACAATAGTTAAATTAGTAAAAGTAACTCATGGTCACTGGGTCTGAAAACTCCTGGGAGTAGAGCTCTACTCCGAGATTAGGAATTGGGACACATCAAGAAAGCATGAAGGAATCAAGATCCGATGACCAACACACATCTGAGTCACAGTCGGCTGGGACACAAAGTTCAGGCCTCTCTAGAAAGAGAAAAAGCAGAGCTTTTTTGAGATAACTGAGCTGGCTGATGATGGAATCTCGGAAGCAGTTAGTTGTTTCTCTGTGTTTGAGGTTCAGGAAACTCTTAGAATAACTAGGGAAAGACAGATCCTCACTGTACCCACCTGTAGATGTAACCGTATTGTTAAATAAGAGACACAGATCCAATTGCAGAGTTAAAAGCCATGAGGTCAGAGCAAGAGCTGAAAACCTTACGCTTCACTGCTTCTGCTGTCTTTCCTCTCTGCAAGAGACCTACTTCTGTGTGTTTTTTCTTTTTATAGACTTTCTGTTCTGCCTTCTCATTGGTTGTAAACCCAGCCACATGACCTCCTCGTCACTGCCTGTCTGTACAGACCTCCAGGTCTTCTATGGTTGGTATTGAGATTAAAGGCATGTGTCTCCATGCTGGCTGTATCCTTGAACACACAGAGATCTGCCTAGCTCTGCCTCCCAAGTGCTGGGATTAAAGGCATGCACCACCACCGCCCAGCTTCTGCTATGGCTTGCTCTGATCCCAAGGCAACTTTATTCATATACAAATAAAATCACATTTTACAAATATAGTATCACCACACCCACCCTTCACTACAGTGTTAGGAAAAAGCAGAAAATAACCCCTCAACATGAATCTGTTGATGAAGCCATTGTCTCTGAAGCAGAATCATATGCTTTGGAGATTTCTGGGCTAGTACCTCCAGAAATAAGAAGCAGAAGAAATAAGGCTAAATCACAAAGAGATTCAAGCCTCAAATCGCATGCAGAAGCCCTGTGTGATGCTGCGTTGCATGCTCAGACATGTAATCTCCTGGGAGTGCATCTAGGAGAATAGCCAGGAACATACAGAAGAAAGACACTAAGATTTGTGGTGATATAGTACGTATCCAATAAAGCTTGCCTGAGGATCAGAGGACAGACCCAGCCACTAGATTAAACATAGATGCCAGGCAATGGTGGCACACATCTTTAATCCTAGTACTAGTGTGGGAGACCATTTTCAGGTTTCCTAGTGGCTTTACCCAGCAGGTCTGCACAGAGAGGATGATGGACCACGGGCCTGAGTGCAGGTGTCTGAGATGGTCTGCACTTGGCTGTGCTGGGGGAGGTCTTTTGCTCCACCCCTTGGCGTTTCTATAAATACCCCGGGGCAGAGGCAGTCAGGGCTCATTAGAATAGGTTCCAGGCCCTCTAGAGGCTATCCTGTATTTTCTGTCTGTTTCTCCCCAGCCCCTCTAATCCTTTTATCTAATATTTCCTGCTGCTCCTACTCAGGAGCACTCTGGAGAAATGTGGGGGTGGTGGGTAACACCCCCCACACACACACATACATACACTAGAGAGGAAGAGCTCTGTCTAGATCTCTGTGAGTTCAAAATCATCCTGGATTACATGAGATTGACTCAAACTAGTAGAGAAACAGAGCCAGGCAGTGGTGGCACACATCTTTAATTCCAATACTTCGGAGCCACATGCCTCTAATCCCAGCATTTGAGATCTCATGCCTTTGCTACCAGTATTTGGGAAGTCACACACGCCATTAATCCCAGCACTAGGAAGGAAGTGATGGCTGGGTGGAGAGAGGTATAAAAGGCGTGAGGAGGCAGGAACTAGAGAGCCTTTCAGCTGAGGACTCTGAGGCTTTCAGTCAGAGGATTTGTGGAGATAGGATCTTGACTTCCATCCGGCCTGAGGATTCTGTAGTGGTGAGAAGTTTCTCTAATGGCTTGTTCCTTTGTCTCATTGATCTTTTAGCATTTACCTCAATATCTGGCTCCTGTCTTTTATTATAAGACCATTTAGGATTCATGCAACAAAGATTGTAGCAGGAAATAAAAAGCAAATCATGGCAGATCTGTGAATTCAGAAGGCTCAGTTGGATACTAGTCAGACCTCTCAGTGACCCACAAGACTACCTTCTTAGATAAATATAACAAATTTCTGTAATAATGGCACTTAAGACGTTGATGATTCCATCTATAGAAATTCAAGAAAAAATACTAATAATACAAAAACCACCAACATTTGCATGTGGGAGAGGAAAAATGGGCCAATGTTGCATCTCCAAAGAAACCAGAAAGGAGAACTGGAAGTGTCTGGGTGAAGAGGACTTTGAAATAACAAAAGAAAAAGAAATTAATGAGAAAGGTTCTCAGTTGAACAGGAGTTCAGGATACCAGCCTTTAGAAGTCAGCTTTTCAGACACATTCAAACTGCTCAAAATAACAAAGCCACACATCACAACCCTCCAGTCCAAATTGTGAAGCTCTAATGAAATCATTAGTCCACATGTTTGCAGTTGTAAAAGTAGAGAGAGGCAGTACAGGAACAAGTGATGTGACATTTCAGTGATTGTGGTGACAGCAAAAATGAACCCACAAGTAGGTGTGTGTGAAGACAAGAACAGCCAAAGTGCTGTCGTTCTTAAATGTGATTCCAGATTACGCACGTCTGTACTCAACACATCTTGGGACATAGGTATTTCTGGTTTATTTGTTCTTAGGAGTGATGAAAGCCAGCACTCCGAAAACAGTGAGAATGAAAAGAAAACAGTGTGGCCAAAAGGAGTCATCAAGTGGAGGTCTGGAGACTGCAGTACGTGGGGAAGTGCAGCGCGAGACAACTCACTGTTTGCTGTTGACAGAAGCTTTTGTTTGTTTGTTTGTTGTTGTTGTTGTTGTTGTTGTTGTAGCTGAGGATCGAACCCAGAGCCTGGCGTTTGCTAGCCAAACGCTCTACCACTGAGCTAAATCCCCAACCCGCTTTTTGTTTTTTTAAAGGATCTCGGAAGAACTCCCAGGAACATTTCCTGTATTCCTATTCCTAGGATCCCATCTGTGCCCTGATAAAGGAATCCAACATCAATGCAAACAACCAGGACTGTTCGTTAGCTTTTTGTTTGTTTTTGTTTTGTTTGAGACAGAGTTCCTCTATGTAACAGCACTGGCTGTCCTAGAACTCTCTTTGGAGACCAGGCTGGCCTCAAGCTCACAGAAATCCACCTGTCTCTATGCCCAAGTGCTGGGATTAAAGGTGTGCACCACCACCACTCAGTTGTCCTTTTAGAACCTGTTTTTCAAAAACTTGAGGCAGTTTTAGATGACCCACATATCTGTAGCATGAATTGTTAGAAGGTCTTATTTATAAAAAACAAACCCAGAGCCAAGTATTAGGGTGAACGCTGAAAGATCAGAGAAACAGAACCAGCCACAGCTAACCTCACCTCACCAATTCCTCAGCTGATCTCGTTTCCTCAAACTGGAAGCCTCTGTGTCCTCATCCAAATGGATCTCAGCTGAACTGCTACTAAAAGCCTAAAAGCTTAACCAGGCTCTAGTTCCTGGTTTTCACACCTTATATACCTTTCTGCTTTCTGCCATCACTTCCTGGGATTAAAGGCGTGAGTCACCAGGCCTGGCTGTTTCCAGTTGTGGCTTTGAACTCACGGAGATCCATATGGATCTCTGCCTCCAGAATGCTAGGATTAAAGGTGTGAGTGCCACCATTTTCTGGCCCCTATGACTATCTAGTGGCTGTTCTGTCCTCTGACCCCAGATAAGATTATTAGGATGCACAATATATTGGGGGTCACAATATATCACCACAGTAATCCCAGCACTCAGGAGGCAAAAACAGAATTGTCATCAGTTTAGGGCTAGCCCAAACTACAGAAAAACCCTGAATTAACAACAACAACAAACGAAAGAAAGAAAGAAAGAATGAAAGAAAGAAAGAAAGAAAGAAAGAAAGAAAGAATGAAAGAAAAGAAAAGAAAAAAGAAAAATTCAGAAGAAGAGAGGAGGAAAAAGATTTGGGAGAAATTAAGTTTTCATTGGAAATAATCACAATTAGTCTGGGCATGGTGGTGCACACCTTTAATCCAAGCACTGGGGACAGAGGCAGGCAGATCTCTGAGTTCAAGGCTAACTTGGTCTACAGAGCTAGTTCCAGGACAACCAGGGCTACACAGAGAAACCTTGTCTTGAAAAACAAGACAAAGAGAAGGAGAAGGAGAAGAAAAAAATCACACTTACAGAGATAATGAATAATGTGTCGTGAAAGCAGACGTGAGAGGAACTACTCTAGAGGAGGAAGGCAAGTCAGAAGGAAGGGACAAGTGGGAGGGAGCAAAATAAAACAACGTAAGGATATGTGTGTGTGTGTGTGTGTGTGTGAAAATACTGCAGTGAAACCCTTCGCTTTGCAGATTAAAATTCAATGGAAAAGCACTTCTCACTTAAAGAACGAAGAAGAGGTCTCTGTTTCCCCATACATCACCAGGGCCCACACTCAACATTGCTTTCCTATATTAGTTCTTATAGACATTCTTCATTGGTATCTTCTAAATACTTAATATTTTATTTCCCTTCTGGAAGGAAATTCCCTTCTGGTCATTTCAATATATTCTTATGACCGTGTCCACGAAAACTACTGAGGAATTAGTTTAAGTGGCATTGAACATTGAGATGTTCAACTGAAACCCCCAATTCTTCCCAGGAAACTCCTAAGCACACTCTCTGAGATCCCAGAGCATGTCTGTTCAAGGGTAAGGGGGGGAAAGCTGGAAAGCTCAGGAAAAAGAACTAAAAAGCAAGAGATGTTTTAGCAGAGCAGCTGTGGGACTCCAGCCCCAGAGAAAAAAGAAGCAGGCAGCCCTTGTTCAAAGTGGTAGAAAGCTCTGTTGAATGAAATTCTGAGTGTAAATCCAGGCATGCCGATGCACAGCTGTGACCCTCGTGCTCCAGCAAACGTAAGCCTGGGGATCAGGAGACCCATCCCGCCACTGTCCCGCAGGATGGCAGGATACCCGACACCGGCCAGGGGCATGGGCACAAGCCACTGTGCCTCGCTGACCAGTGCTGAAGCCGAACTCTAACCTCTAGGCTAGAGTCTCGGGAACCCGCACTGCAGGCAGGCAGGGCAATCTGACTCCTGGGCTCCCATGTCTCATAGAAGGGATTAAGGCTTTTGACTAACCCACGAGCTGTGCATATGCCACTGTTTCGATTTATCCTACAAGACACAAGTAAAAGTAAAACAAATTGACTGCATTGGGTCACGTCTGTAGTCTTATCATTCAGTAGGCTGAAGCAGGGGGATTCCTGAAAGTTCAAGCCTAGGCTACAGAGTGACCCCCAAAACAAACAAAAAGAACAAACAAAAGATAATGTGATTAAGAATTAAAGTAGTTAAGAATTTCAGTTGAGGCTAGGCATAAACATACCTATAATCCCAGAGGCAGGAGGAGCTCAAATTCAAGACCGCCCCAGGCAATTTTGCTAGACCCTGCCTCAATATAAAAATTTTAAAAGGACAGGCCGTGATGTCATAGCCTCTGAGAATACTAGAAGTAGGAAGGTGGCTGGATGACCAGGAGTTCAAGGTTGTCTGTGGCTACATACCAAGTTTGAGGTCAAGCCAGGCTACAAGAAACACTATGAGTATATATACATGAGTATGTACACATACATATGAATCTAGCTCAGTGGTAGAGCATTTGCCTGGCCCTGAGTTGAATCCTCCAACACGAAGAGGAAAAAAAAGAGCAACTATAAACAAACAAACAAACAAACAAATAAATGAATGAATGAATGAATGAATGAATAAATAAATTCATGAGAGCAATTGCAAATCACCTTCTCCCCAGAGCAAAGCAGTGCGTGAGGGTGAGAGGAAGTTGAGAATCGGGCTTTCTGAAAGCATGGCAAGAACAAGAGCACGCCGGAAGCCCAGTACCCGGCTGAGACCTTTGGATCTACATTTTAAATTCATCAGTCCAAATCAATATTTGATATCATTACAAATAAAATAAAGTGGGGGTTGAGGTTCGGCTTTCTTGACTACATTGCAAAGACACGTTGATCATTGTAGGGAATGAAACGTGAGGCTGGCCCCAGGTGAGAGATTCAGGTTCCAGGAGATTGCTAGACTAGAAAAGGACAAAGAGAAGTATTCTGAATACCTATCAACCGAAGCTCTTCGGTAAGTGCAGCAGAGTGGCGCAGCGGAAGCGTGCTGGGCCCATAACCCAGAGGTCGATGGATCGAAACCATCCTCTGCTAATGTTTTCTTCCCTTTCCATTATCTATCTGTAAATCCAAAGAACTTGAGGAATAGGAAATAGGACCACAGAAACAAAGAAGTGAGATGTTACCAAAATTTCCAGTTTTTTAAAAGAAGCACAACATATTGGGAAACAATAAATCATGGTGTTTATTTACCTTATTGCAGGGCCTATCACGTCTCTGTGTGAACAATTACAGAGCCGTGGGCGGGCGAGGATATATATGGCTCCGGCTCATTCCCAGAGCTTGCACTTAAGCCCTGGGCTCAGTCTCCAGAACCAAACGCAAAACTAGATCAAAAATGTAACAAACACACCAAAGCTTGATTATCGCTTCGGCGTTAAGCTTCCAGTCTGAAAGAGCTAGGAAAGCACGGAAAGCGATGATGGGACTGGAACCACCCGCCCTCCACGCGCTCTGCAGAATTGGGAAGTGAGCTGGCGTGGATCATAACCTAAGTGCTCCACTGAGGGGGTGTCACCCTAGCACTTCTCATTTCTCCCCCGCCGCCGCGCGCGCCATAAATACTACACGACTTGATAATTGTGCAACGAATTCACATATTGAATGGAACTCCAGACAAAATAAGGCTTAGTTATCTGACGTGAAAACTGCACCTTTGGAACAAAACACAGAAATTCTGAATTCTTAACTCCCAAAATTCAGTGACCAATGATAGCTTTATATTATGAGACAAGAGGGGCCTTTCAGGAGCCTGGATAGCTCAGTCGGTAGAGCATCAGACTTTTAATCTGAGGGTCCAGGGTTCAAGTCCCTGTTCAGGCGAGTTACACTTTTGTATTAGGAACTCGGGATTTGCCACCGTGAAAACAAATTAAAATTGCTTTGTCAGGTAATGTAAACCCCTTAAAGAAAGCAAGGGAGGGAAGACGTAAATGGGGTGGGGAGAGAGTAGTGTCAGCAGGAAATAATAAATATGATAAGTCAGCAGGAAATAATAAATACGATAAATCCAGTGGGACCTCAAAACCTTAAGGGCAATCCAACACAGGACGATAAGAAGGATCCTCCAGCAGAGTCTGAGGATCAGGTTTTGTTTCTTAACTGCAGGGTGGCAGATTACTTGTTCTTTAGAACTCTCTGGGCTCCAGGGCATACTGGGCTGCTTTCTGTAATTCCACAGGCAGCGGGTTTCTTGAAGCCTTAGCTCTGTTTTCTGGCTCTGGTTTTGGAATGAGGCATTTCATTTAGGAGGAGATAAGAGAAGACTATGGGGAGTGAATATTATATACATCTATAAAATATCATAAGGGAACCTCTTATGTATAATTAACATGTACTAATACTGATAAAGTAAAACTCCTGTGAGTTCCCGGCCACCATGAGCTGTATGGTAACTTGTTTCCAAAATATTCATTGGAAATGATTTATTATCCCTGGGGTGGTGACTCCAATCTAAGACATTTGCAGAGCCTTTCTCTGTCCTTATAGTTTAGAACAAGCTCTTGCCTGTGCTGAAAATTTGTGCCTCCTTGAGACGAGGTGGGGAGAGGGGGAAGACCTGGTTGAAAGATATCCAAGCGTGTTTGGAAATTTCCTCCTGGTTTTCCCTGTTGTTTCCTTTTGCCTCTCTGAGTTCAGACTGGCCTCAAGTCACCTGTCCATTCCGTGTCTGTGTCTTTTCTGTCCTTGCCCTGAAATCTGCACGTTGGTTAGTGACTCATCTTGACCTTTGAGTTTATATTTCTGTTTGCAAAGTGACAGACCAAGTCACTTAGAAACTAAGGTGCTGGGGATTCAACACTGTGTATCTCACCGCCTTGAGCTCGTCGGTAAAGACCAAAATGCTCAATTCACAAGTTCACTGTGTTCATATTCAGTCTTGTTCTTTTTCACTTGAAATAATTAGGTCCAGCCAGGCCTTTGTAAGCCCAGCATTCGGGAGATGGAGGCAGGAAGATTACAGGCTGGAGGCCAGTTGGGGCTACAGACATGAATGTCTGTCTTTAAAAAGAAAAGGAATGTGCCAGCACTCGGGAGACAGAGGCAGATCTGGTCTAAAGAGTGAGTGTCCCAGGACAGCCAGGGCTACCCAGAGAAACCCTGCCTTGAAAAACCAAAACCAGAAAGAGAGAGTGAGAGAGGGGGGGGGGGGGACGGAGGGAGGGACGGAGGAAGGAAGGAAAGAAACGGATTTGGTCCGTGCCGTTTTCAGTATATCCATTATTCTAGTGCTTTGTGTTGTTGTTTGGTTTTTTGGAGTGGCAGACACTCCAATAATGTGTCTTTGTCATTTCATGGTCATTGTTGTTATCAAACTTGGGGGTTATAACCTGCTCCGAGTAAGGTACTGCCACCTGTTCTCAATGAGCCAATTAAAGAGCTACTGAAAATGGGAATGTGAAGGAGATGTGTTCCAGGCGACCACCCTGGGGAAAGGAGAGGAACTCCCCTCCCCACCGATCCTCCCTGCCATCGCCAGCTCCCAAGTCCTTCCAGAAAACATGTTTAATCCTTGGAATGATGTACTTTAATGATAAAAATATAATCCAGTAAATACATAAAGCAGTAACAATTTACAACCAGATTATTAAGTTCTTGGGAAAATTCTTTGTAAATCAATTGGCTAGCTGGGTGTGGTGGCGCATGCCTTTAATCCCGTGGGTATAGCAAGTTCCTGGACAGCCAAGGTTACATAGAGAGACCCTGCTTCACGGTAACAAAAATAAAATAAAAGAGAGAGAGAAAAATAAAATTAATTGGAAGTATATTGAATAGATACGGTAATTTGAGAAGAAATGGTGTTTTTGAGACATTGATTTTTCTTATTCATAAGCATGATAATTTCGTTCTCCCATTGTTAGACCGGCCGTGTCTTTTTTAGAAGGAGACTAACCTGTTGCTGTAACAGTTTTAGAAAGTTGTGATGTCTGTGTGTTAGTCGCCTGATTAGTACCTCTTCACAGCAGAGCTGGGTTCGCGTTCTTGTCCTGTCCTTAGTCAAGCCGGTCTTTAACAGCTCGATGTTTGGGGTGTGAACCTAGATTTTAACGGCTGGCTGAACCATCTCTTCAGCTCCTCTTTGCTTTCTTAACAGTACACAAGCACACTTCCTCCGCACTCCCCTTCCTTCTCACTCACAACCCATTTTTTGTTTGCTTTGTCTTTGGCGCTAGGGTCTATGCAGCCCTGGCTGGCCTGGAACTTGCTGAATAGACTAGACCCGCCCGGAACTCAGACGTCCACATGCCTCTGGCTCGGAAGTGCTGGGATTACAGGCTTGCGCCATTACACTTGTTGGCCCCACAATCACTTTTTTAAAATCATTTTTAAGGCTCTTAATGTTTATTTGATGCTGTTAATTAAACTTATGCACACAACACTTTATCTTTTACTCTTTATTTCTTGAGACAAGGGCTCATGTCTTAGCCATACCCGTCAGGTGAAGATCTTTGTATTTGCAGAGAGGGGGTGGGCGAGGAGGGAGAGGAACGGGAAGGGGAAGAGGGTAGAGAAAAAGGAAAGATAAAAGGAAAGAAAAAGAAGGGAAGAAAACTACTCTTCATTTGGACTTCTCTGTTACGTCTCCAGTTGAGTACCCGTTCTCCTCGTTAGTATAGTGGTGAGTATCCCCGCCTGTCACGCGGGAGACCGGGGTTCGATTCCCCGACGGGGAGTCAACAGACGGGGGAGTCTGTTATTTTGGGACACCTTGGTGCTTCTGTGGTCACCAAATAAGTAAGCTCTCTCTCTAGGGCTGCACTTTTGCGATTGTTTTTAATACGATCACCACACACTATCTGATTAGGATAGGCTGTACGGATCTCAGCTGTGTCCAGTTGTTTCAGAAATAGTAGGAGGATTGGCTAGCAGGTGAAGCCCGGTCCTCCTGCAGGGTGATAGGCGAGCGTCCGCTGAAGGCAACAGTGGCCCGAGCTGGGCTGCGGGGCGCAGGGCCGCCGGCTCACAAGCTAGGCGACCACCCTCCTTGTATCTGTGACTTTACAAACAGTGCTCTCCACCTCAAGATTCCTAAGGAGATGAACAGAAAGCTGATTATAACATGGGACAATAAAGTGCAATATTTAGGCTATCTTTTCTTGCTGGAAATTGACTTTGATTATTCTGCTCCCCAAAACTATATTTCCCACCCTCACCACCTTTTCCTTTTTTCTGTTTCAGATCAAATCCAGGGTCTCACACATGCCGGCCAAGAGCTCTACCACGGAGCTACAACACCAGCCCATGCTGGCCTAGAACTGGCCATTATCCTCCTCCATGGGCTTCATGAAGGCTCTAAGATTATAAACCTGTCTTTTCAAAATTTGCTTTAGAGGCAGAGTTTTTCAGTACAGCCTTGGCTTTCCTGGAACTCACTTTGTAGACCAGGCCGGCCTCGGACTCATAGATCTGCCTCCCAAGTGCTGGGATTAAAAGTGTGGGCCACCACCTCCCAGTTTAAGTTTCTATGCAGAAAAGGTTGTGATTTCCAGAGCGGCTTTGACTGAAGGATAACCCAGTAACATCTGAATATCCATCATCCACCAGGTAAAAACTTGACTCTGCCCAAACCCCATTTAAGTCTCAAAGAAGTCCATGTAGTACTGGAAACACACACAAATAAGTAAATAAACAAAAATTCCTTATAGATTATCTAAATCATGGGGTAAGGAAAATGTCATTGTAAGGAAAACACAAAACCAATAGCTAACATGATCTTTTTTACTAACTACATTTAAAAAATGTTTTTTAAATTTTTCATACAATATATTTTGATCATATTCTCTTCCCCTTCCCTAATTTTTCCCAGATCTTCCCATCTCCTTATCCACTCAACTTCATGTTCTTGGTCACACACACACACACACACACACACACAAAACAAACAAACAAAAAAACAAAAAAAAACAAAAACAAAACTACAAACCATAACAACAAAATAAGTGTACGTGTAGTTCATTTTGTGTTGGTTAACAACTAGTCCTGAGCATGAGGCGTGCCCTGGATTGTAGTCGTTGATAAACCCAGTGTCACTCCATTGGAGATACCTGATTTTCCCTTGGGTACCAATCGCAAATAGCTTCAGGGTTAGGGTGGGACTTTGTGCCCACCTCTCATTCTCCACCCTGGGACTTTGTCAGGATTGAGAGTTTGCACAGTCCTTGCGTATGCTCCAATAATCATCAAACTTGTTTGGATTTAGGTTCACCAACAGGTTTCCTTGAAGCATTGGTTGTATGACACACGAAGAATTCTCAGATCAAAAGACAAACATCACAGCTCTTGAGAGTCTGTCAACAGGGACAGACTGATCTTACCTCTAGAATAAGAAATGCTCCCATACCACACAAAGGAATGTAAAAACAGTCACGATGCTAAGTAATTAAACCAGAGGGTTTTTGTTTACCTTTCCTCTTCATGACCACAGTTCTAAACTTCAGAGAGCCCACAGATCAATCTGTATAGGACTGTACAACTGAGTGAAGGTAGATCAGGTTTTAATTTCTATAATGGCACTTAATTTATTCTGATCAAGTCTGTCCAAAGTCAAAATTTACATTTGTTGCCTGAACAGGAAGTCAAAGCCTGGACCCTTGGGATAAAAGCTCGCTGCTCCGCCAACTCCTGGGCTCTGGAACCATGCTTCTGTTCACCCTGTAAACGGTTTCATTCTTAAGTGATTTAAGTTGCTGGGAAGAGCTGAAAGACCCATTGACTTCAGGAACTACCAGGATCTTACAAAAGTCTGGCTCAGCTACTTATGTTATCTCAATACCTGCATGCTACACTTATGTTAAATAGCTGAGCTAAATAGCTGAGCCGAATATGATATCTGTGATTGAAGGAAGAGTGGAGATTATTCCAAGACTCACTGAAGGCAGAAGCGAGTTCTTCAGTTTGGGTAGAAACCCCTGGGGATCACAGTTGCAGGCTCCCTGGCCAGCTTTAGATGGAAGGAGGAGGGAGAGCTCATGTTTAGAAATGCTGGCACAGCTGAGGCTAATCTCAAGAGAATCGAAGGATGGGAACAGAAGGTGCTGTTATCACTCCTGGAATTTCTCCTGCACTCAGAGACATCGATGTCATGTTGTCATGTTTTTTAGAGGCTTGTGGGTTTTGTTGTTGTTGTTTTTTTTTTGTTTTTGTTTTTCGGGTTTTTTGTTTTTGTTGTTTTTGTTTTTGTCTGTTTCATTTAGTCTCACACTCCAACTTACTGGAAGACTGGAGGCGGCTAGTTAATCCAAGCTAGTTTTTACAGGTCACTCAGCAGCCATTCACTCATGAGCCATAATTCCAATCCCTGTAGAGATACACCAGAAGACGTAGGCCAGGGTGACCGACAGCAAAAGAGATGGGAAGGGTCTGGTTCTATTTTCTTGGTGTTCATTTGATTGGCTGCATTCGAGATAGGACCCATTCACCTTCCACTGGTCTTCACAAGTATCAACAAGTCTTGTTATAGATTATGGATATTCTTACTTAAAGGACCAATATCCTTTAAATCAGTGGTTCTCAACCTTCCTAAAGCTGAGACTCTTGTGGTGACTCCGACCATAAAATTACTTTTGTTGCTACTTCATAACTGTAATTTGTCTACTGTGATGAATCGTAATGTAAATATCTGATTGGTGACTTCTGTGAAAGGGTCATTCAATACCCAAAGGATCGCAACCCACAGATTAAGAACCATCTCTTTCAATGGATCTAGATGTAACTTTTTTTAAATTTTATCATTTTGCTCGAACTATTCTGTGTGTCTCCTGCCTTCTAGTAGTTAGACCTTGTCAGAAGTTTTTTCAGTGCTTTCGAGATGGCTTCTTAGTAGGTAAAGGAACTTAGCACCGAGCTTGAGAACATGACTTTCCGTCTCTGGGACTCACACGGTGGAGGGAAGAACCAGTCCCTGCAGAAGTCCTCCAACACCCACATGTGTGCCGTTGCACTAGTCCACACACACACACACACACACACACACACACACACACACACACACATTGAAAGATCTTTTAATGAAGCCTGCTTCCTGTGCTGGGGGAGGAAATGCTACTTTAAAAAAAAAATCTCAAAAGTTGTTTCGTTGGTGAGGATTTCCACTTTGTTTTGTGTTTCTAATCTGTTTATCTTGTGCTGTGGTGAACACAGTAGACGACACACTGTGATGCAGTATCATATGATAGTCCTTGTCTGGAGTAGAATCAAGTCAGCTGTGTGTAAATAACTACACTCAGTGTCTGCCCTTGGATGACATCCGTTCACTCCTTACAGATTAAGCTGTTGCCTTCCCTTCCCATCTGGTGTCCCTCATACCAGTACTTTGTCCAAGGCCCCCTCGCCACCCCTGCCTGGAGTATGGCACTGTTAAGAGGGTGAAGTGTGAATCACATCCTACTTGCTCTGACTTTAATTCAGTCTTTATACTAATCTGCTTTGAGCTGTAATGATAATCATGAAGTTAGGGTTAGATCAGGACTTACACAGAAGGAAATCCGAGCAGCAACTGAGACTCCTTTGGCCTCTGTCCACCCTCAGAGAAGCCTGTAGCGAGCAGCGCAGTAGCTGGTTTACCGTTGGTTTTTGCAATGCTCCTGGTGTGAAAAGCAAGCAGGAACATCGGATCAAACGTCTCAGAGAGCAAAGGAAGTGGGGAGCGGGGACCAGGTGGGTGAGGGTAGGGAGAAGACCGAAACGGGCACTGTTACTACACTGTGAACTACGCCTTACTCAGTTCACTCAGTTCATTCAAATCATATAGCACAGGCCTTCACTTCACATCCCCTTCCCCAGTTAATAAAATAAAAATTAAAAAGTGAGGGCTATCAAAACCCGTAGAAGAAAAGTGGGGTGGGAAACGCCACCCAGAAGGAGCACTAGCGCTGCCGATTTGATTGCCAGAGAGAGCGCAGCAGGAGCTGGCCCAGGCCTCTGCCAGCAGTACTCGTCCCTTAGAATCCTTGCGTCGGATTCAAGCATCCTTACACCGTAGAACCGACGCCGAGGAGGAGCGAGCGGGTCGGTGGAGCAGGGCTTAGCGCCGGCACTACGGTCCGGGAGCATCCGAACTTTGAGTCACAGCCATCGCCTCCCGCGGCGGAGCTGTCTGGTTCCTTTCTTTTCGCTTAATCCTTTCAGCAAGGTCAGAACTTTACTGCAGTACTCGGGATGTAGGCAGGAGCTGGCTGGTTGTCTTAACAATTGATTATTCCAGAACTGGAGGACGTGTGTCAGGATGGCCGAGTGGTCTAAGGCGCCAGACTCAAGTTCTCACTTCCTCTGTTGAGGGTTCTGGTCTCCGAATGGAGGCGTGGGTTCGAATCCCACTTCTGACACAGTACTTTTGGTTCTTGCAGCGTTCATAACGTGCAGTTTGTTGATTGAACTTGGCAAGAAGGACTTGCTTTGAAGGCAAGCATCACGCGATTTTGCACCCTCCGTGTTCTTCTTTTACTCTGATATTTTGGCTCATTCTTTTGTTATTCTATGTTGTGCCCTTGAACCCAAACTTATCCTGCCTCTGCCACTACACCCTATGCTTAGCTTTCCTAGTGTCTATCTTTGATTATTCCTAGTGGCAATTTGTTTTGCACGTGATCGATCCAATCACAGAACGCATCATCTATTGTTTTGTTTTTGTTTGAGGGGGTGTCTTATTTTTCCAGCTGGCCTCCATTTGATTTTAGGCAGGGATGGCTGATGGGTGGGGCTGGCTGCTGCCCCGCTGTTTTGTGAGGTTTTGTTCTCTTGTTTATAATCTATTCCAACTCTCTGTTCACCCTTCTTAGGTCTCATTTATTTTCTGTTGTGTCGTTTTGGTGAAGATGGTTATAGAGTTCCTTTAGATCATAATAAATTCTGGGTTTAGGCTATAACTCAGGGGCACAACACTTGCCCAGCATACATGAGGCTCTGGGTTCCATGCCCAGGACAAAAAACAAATCTTGATGGGGTGGTGGGTGATCTTCAGCAGCCTCCTTTGCTAATGGTTTTCTTCCGATTCGCATGGATTTCTGCACACAGAATACTCTTGAGTATTTTACGTCTGTATTTTGGACTAGTCATAACCCCAGAAGTTTGCCCCTTGAGTACCTGACAGAGATCTGAGGTAGCTGAGGGAGAAGAGTTTACCACATAGTATCGTTTGGATGCTAAGCTTCTGCTTTCCTTGCACATCTCTGTCTTCCCACTGGGCCAGTCCTCTTCCTCCAGCTGACCTTTGCTGTGGGTCCTTTGGGACATTGTGCTACAAGACTCTTTCTTGGGAGCAGGGGTGAGTGGGTAAGGGGAGATGCACCTCTCAATATACATCTGCGAAGAACTTAGGAGTCTAACTCTTCTTGAGTTCAAGTAATCTGCTTTAGTTCATGTTTTTCATCAGCTCCCAGTACATTTTCATCTTGAACCTGTGCCTTTTTAAGATTCTTTGGTATAAATCAGGTTAGTTCTACAAAATGCATTACCTAGTCCTTATTGTTCGTTTGTTATGTGCATGGCAGTCCTTGACTATACCTTACAAATGGGTACCACACAGTGGTTGATGCCTCCATCCTTTGTTCTCCAGTACTGAGGCACTTTGGACAAACAGAATTTATGAGGTAGAGCTGAGGTCTTGTTACTATGGCACAAACTGAATACAGACTAAACCTTTATTTCTCATCCTATTGGTCACAACGCCTTTGGCTAACCTCTATCTCCAAAAATATTTACATTATTATTCATAACAATAGCAAAATTACAGTTATGAAGTAGCAATGAAAATAATTTTATAGTTGGGGTCACCACAACATGAGGAGCTGTATTAAAGGGCACAGTATTAGGAAGGTTAAGAACCACTCTAAGATTAATGAGAACATATTAAAAGTATAGAATAAGCCACGTGGGTGCTGGAAATCGAACAAGGGTCCTTTGGGAGAGCAGCTGGTGTTCTTAACAGCTGAGCAATCTCCCCAGCCCCCCACCCCTTAAATAATGAAAATTCTGCTCAGGACTCACACTTGTAATGTAGCACTCAGGAGGCAGAGGCAGAAGGATCATCACAAGTTTGAGGTCAACCTGGGCTATATAGTGAATCCCAGGTCCACCACCACTATATAGTGAGATGTTGTCTCAAAAAACAAATAAACAAGACAAAAGCATGAAATACTGCTTAAAAAACAGACTTTGGGAAATGGGCAAAGCAAGATTGTGACCTTTCAGAGACAGGAAACAGAAAAGGGTCACATTTATTTTTATCAGCAAAGAGAATTTTGACTCAGGAAAAGGCAAACCGTTTACAACACTAGCTTTTGTGACATTAGCAGTCTCAAGACATTAAGAGGTCATTGTTGGTGCGAAGATAGCAAAACGTCATGAAATTCAAAGCTCAGTAGGGTCCACACATATATGTAAAGGCATACATTATGATTGTCTGTTTGTTGAGACAGGGTTTCTCTGTGTAATAGTCCTGGCTGTCCTGGAACTCGCTTTGTAGACCAGGCTGTCTTGAACTCACTGAGATCTGCCGCCTCTGCCTCCCAAGTGCTCAGATTAAAGATGTGTGCCACCACCATCTACATTATGATTTATTTACTAAGACATGTGTAAATAGTCCCCTATCCCCAATTGTACAAAGCTGAAAAATAAGTCTCCTTATTGTCCTTTTTCTGAGCACCTTTCTCTGTGAATGTCTGTGCTTAAATCTATATCAAAACCTTTGCATAATACATTCCAATTTTGTTTCATAAGACCAAATGACAGGTGTTTATAATAGTATAGTATAACCAATCTATGGAATATTATGATTTATATAAAGAATGAGATGTGACCACATGTTAAACCATATTACAACACAAAAGATGACAATGTGTTTATGTATGGTCTACTTAATGTCTATATAATACATATTCCTAGAAATGTTATCTAACATAGTCTATATTACATATTTATTAGATATATATTATATAATATGTAAACTTTCAGGGAAGATGCACAGAATACCTCAAACAGGGCACCAGCCAAGGGAATTAAGGAGTGGTGTTTTAGAATGAAAAAAGAAGTATTATTCAGCTGAGGTGGTGAGAGAAGTTTCATAGAACCTTGTTTTAAATCAGAGAATATTACAGACATAAAAGCAAACTGAATTTTGATTAAGTTTTGGAGATAAATTCTTTGTGCTTCCTATGGTTGAAGGGGTGAAGGTCTGGAATTTGAGCAGGTAGACAGCAAATATTGTAAACAAACAATAAAAGAAAATGAGAAGAAAAACTGTAAGTGTAAAATGTCACACAGCTTTCCGAGGCGTCATTTTTACCCTTTGAGCCCTAATTACTCTACTCACTCAGTGGCGGTGTTAGGGAGAAACGCTGACGCCAGCCCCGAAGACAGGTACTCAATCCAGGGCAGTGCACGTGCAGACTGCCACGGTCAGACGCATTGCGGGCAAAACACCACCGACTCTGGCGGGACTCGAACCCGCAACCTTTGAATCGCTCAAGCACGCTAGAAGTCCAATGCGCTATCCATTGCGCCACAGAGCCTACCTGGTGGATGACCACTTCCTAACACTTCTGAGTATTTACTTGGTTATTAATGCACTGTTTCTTAGGAACAACATTGTTCCCATTTCTGTAGTACTTCACACGGAAAAGTGCGAGAGACAGAAGGACACAGGATCCTCGACGCAACTTTTTGCCCTTTCCCAAGTCTATTACACCGGAAAAGTTTGGCCAGGGATCCACTTCAACTTTCTGGACTTGGTGGCGCACGCTTGTAACCGCAGCACTTGAGAGGCTGAGGCAGAAAGATTGCCGCGTGTTCCGGACCATCCTGGGCTGTACCAGTGAGACCTTGTCTCAAAGTAAAACAAAGAAAATCACCCAAAAGGCAAAACACTTACCTCATTTAGTCTGGCCGCTCTAGCTCCAAGCTCGGATCATCTGCTTTGCTGCAGAGAGATACCCAGCAGTTTAACTCACGCCGGCGCCGTT